>NC_143032.1:80240000-80397500 GCF_057628025.1 Oncorhynchus mykiss | reverse complement strand
ATTGAGAAAGTTTTTGGAGAATTCTTTCCATCTACCAGGAGGCGGTTATCATTAGTATCGTCGCTCACGTCTAAGCAAGGTAGAACGGCACAGCACACACACAGGGACAGGAGCATTTCTACGTCCTCTGCATTCATCTTCAGAAAGTTACTTTGTAGTTAACGTTCTTGTTCACTTGTGACTTAATGAAGCTGAGGGGGACATGCCAGCTAAGCAGGCAGGTCAACAATGTCATGGGGGTCAGCTGATAGCTGGACAGATTGGTCCACTCAAGTGGATGAGCTGTGGGGCTGAAGTGACAGTGACGGGAATCTGTGTGACATAATGACTGAACTGGCTGTGTTAATTTGCTCTGTGGATGAAGGCTGACCAGCTCTATGGACATGGTTGGAGGAGTGTGACCTGGTGAAGATGAGGGGGACACGCCAACTAAGAAAACAGGTCAACACTGCCTTGGGGCCAGTGGACAGCTTGACAGATTGGTCCACTCAAAGTGGATGAGCGACGGGGCTGAGGTGACTGAGATGAGCATAGTGCTGGATGTCACACCCATTGTTACCTGGCAGTCAGGATGCCGGCCTGGTGGAGGAATGGGGCCACTTCTTCTTCTTCTTCTGAGTGACTGTGTGACATAATAACTGGCTCGGGGTGTGTTAAGGTGCATTGTGGGTGAAGGCTGAACACCTCTATGGACATGGTTCGAGGTGTACGGCCAGGTGAAGCTAAGGGGGACATACCAACTAAGAATACAAGTCAACACAGCTATGAGGGCCTGTGCACAGCAATTGGATAGGCAACTGCTGAGTAGGTCGCTTTGGTAGGGCGTTTGGTAAGCCCTTCGGTAGACTACTTGGTATGTCGTTTGGAAAGCTGTTTGGTTGGCCTTTGGTAAGCCGATTGGTAGGCCGTTTGGTTGGTCTTATGGTAGGCCATTTGGTAGGCCTTTTGGTAGGCCATTTGAAATGCTGATTGGTAGGCTTTTGTTAGACATTTTGAAAGGCCTTTGGTAGTCCGTTTAGTAGAGGGGGAATGATACCACCCCTTCTTCATCTTCTTATGGATCTTCTTCTTCTTCTTCTTCGTCTTCTTCTGTTTAATCTTCTATAAAAGAAAAGTTCTTATTCTTCTTATTCTTCTTCCTCGTTTTGCCAGCCAAGTATAGGAGTGAAGCCACTGTTCCTTCTTCTTCTACTTCTTCTTCTTCTGTCTTCTTCTGTTTATTCTTCTTTTATAATTGTTCTTATTATTCTTATTATTTTTCTTCAATCAAATGGAAGGCCATATTCTTCTTCTTCTTCTTCTTCTGTTCCTTCTTTTAAAATTCTTCTTCTCCTTATTCTACCAAACGTAATGCCATTTTGTAGGCCGTTTATAGGCCTCTTGGTAGTACGTTTGGTAAACATTTCGTTGGCTAATCGGTAGGCTTTTGGTAGACAGTTTGGTAGTCCTTTGGTAGGCCGATATGTAGAGGGGGAATGATGCCACTCCTTTCATCTTCTTATGTTTCTTCTTCTACTTCTTCTTTGTCTTCTGTTTATTCTTCTTTTATAATTGTTCTTATTATTCTTATTTTTCTTCTTCTTATTATTATTTTTCTTCAACCAAATGGAAGGCCGTCTTCTTTTTATTCTTCTTCCGTTCCTTCTTTTATAATTTTCCTGTTCTCCTTCTTCTTCTACCAAATGTAAGACCGTTTCACAGGCCTCTTCGTAGTATGTTTGGTAGACATTTGGTAGGCTGATTGGTAGGCTTTTGTTAGACAGTTTGGTAGGCGGTTTAGTAGAGGGGGAATGATGCCACCTCTTCTTCATCTTCCAATGTTTCTTCTTCATTTATTATGTTTCTTCTTCATGTTGCCAGCCAAGTGTAGGATTGGGACCACTCCTCCTCCTCCTTCTACTTCTTCTTCATGTTGCCAGCCAAGTGTAGGATTGGGACCACTCCTCCTCCTCCTTCTTCTTCTTCTTCTTCTTCTTCTTCATGTTGCCAGCCAAGTGTAGGATTGGGACCACTCCTCCTCCTCCTTCTTCTTCTTCTTCTTCTTCTTCATGTTGCCAGCCAAGTGTAGGATTGGGACCACTCCTCCTCCTCCTTCTTCTTCTTCTTCTTCTTCTTCATGTTGCCAGCCAAGTGTAGGATTGGGACCACTCCTCCTCCTCCTTCTTCTTCTTCTTCATGTTGCCAGCCAAGTGGAGGAGTGGGGCCACTGCTCCTTCTTCTTCTGTGTCTTCTTTTATCTTTTTTCATCTTATTCATCTTCTAACAAATGGAATGATGTTTGGTAGGCCTTTGGTATACCGTTTAGTAGAGGTGGGATGTTGGTACCCCTTCTTTTCTTCTTCTTCTTCTTCTTCTTCTTGCTAGGCAAATATACTAGTGGGGCCACTGTTGCTTCTTCTTTAATAATTGTACTTCTTTGTCTTCTTCTCCTTCTTTTATAATTGTAACTTAAAAAATAAATAATTGTAAGTTCTTTTATAATTGTATCTTCTTCTACTTCTTCTTCGTCTTCTGTTTATTCTTCTTTTATAATTTTGTAATTGCTGAACAGATCGCTTTGGTAGGCCTTTTGTAGACCGTTTGGTAGGGCGTTTGGTAAGCCCTTTGGTAAGCCGATTGGTAGACCGTTTGGTTGGTCTTTTGGTAAACTGTTTGGTGGACCGTTTGGAAGGCTGTTTGGTAGGCTGCATAATAGGCCGCTTGGCAGTAAGTTTGGTGGGGCGTTTGGTAAGCCCTTTGGTAAGTCGATTGGTAGGCCGTTTGGTTGGTCTTTTGGTAAACTGTTTGGTGGACCGTTTGGAAGGCTGTTTGGTAGGCTGCATAATAGGCCGCTTGGCAGTAAGTTTGGTGGGGCGTTTGGTAAGCCCTTGGTAAGTTGATTGGTAGGCCGTTTGGTTGGTCTTTTGGAAAGCTGTTTGGTAGGCTGCATAATAGGCCGCTTGGCAGTAAGTTTGGTAGGCCGTTTGGAAGACTCTTTGGTAAGCCGTTTAATAGGCCGCTTGGTAGTATGTTTGATAGGCCTTTGGTAGGCTGTTTGGCAGGCTTTGGTAGAAAGTTTGGTTGGCCGATTTGTAGAGGGGGAATGATGCCACCCATTCTTCATCTTCTTTATTTCTTCTTCTTATGTTTCATCTTCTTCTTGTTTCTTCTTCTTCTTCTTCTTCTGTTTCTTCTTTTATAATTTTACATCTTATTCACCTTCTTCTAACAAACAGAAAGATGTTTGGTAGGCCTTTTGGTAGACAGTTTGGTAGGCCTTTTGTATAGCGTTTAGTAGAGGAGGGATGTTGCCACTTCTTCTTCTTCTTCTCCTTCTTCTTCTTGCCAGCCAAATATACTTGTGTTGCCACTGTTGCTTCTTCTTCTTTAGTAATTTGTCTTCTTCTTCTTCTTCTTCTGTTTATAATTGCTATTCTTCTTCTTCTTCTTCTTCTTCTTTTCATTCTACCAAATGGATGGCCATATTCTTCTTCTTCTTCTTCTTCCTCTTCTTGCCAGCCAAGTATAGGAGTGAAGCCACTGTTCCTTCTTCTTCAATTTCTACGTTAGGTAGACATTTAGTTAGCTGATTGGTAGGCTTTTGTTAGACAGTTTGGTAGGCCATTTAGTAGAGGGGGAATGATGCCACCCCTTCATCTTCTTATGTTTCTTCTTCTTTGTCTTCTTCTTCTGTTTTTCTTCTTCTACAATTTCTTCTTCTTCTTCTTGCCAGCCAAGTGGAGGAGTGGGGCCACTGCTCATTCTTCTTCTTCATTATCTTATTCTGTTTATTCTTCTTTTATAATTGTTCTTATTATTCTTCTTATTTTTCATCTACCAAATGGAAGGCCGTATTCTTCTTCTTTTTCTTCTTCTTCTTCTGTTCCTTCTTTTATAATTTTCTTCTTCTCCTTATTCTACCAAACGTAATGCCATTTTGTAGGCCGTTTATAGGCCTCTTGGTAGTACGTTTGGTAAACATTTCGTTGGCTGATTGGTAGGCTTTTGGTAGACAGTTATGTAGTCCTTTGGTAGTCTGATTAGTAGAGGGGGAATGATGCCACCCCTTCTTCTTCTTATGTTTCTTCTTCATTTTATTATGTCTCTTCTTCTTTTATAATTGCTCTTATTATTCTTCTTCATTTTCTTCTTTTTCTTCAACCAATTGGAAGGCCATATTCGTCTTCTTCTTGCCAGGCTGGCAACGTCTTATCAAAATAGTAAAATGGGTACCGCCCTCTGACTTGATTTTGCGCAGGTCTGAACGGGTAGGTCACTTGCGATACCTCACCAACTCGCTTTAGTGGAGGTCTGTCTGGGTGAGTATATAGCTTTTGATAATACGTTGACCCAGGGTGGCAATGTCTTTTCAAAATTGTAAAATCGTATGGGTACCGCTCTGACTTGATTTAGCGGAGGTCTGCCTGGGTGAGTTTGTAGCCGTAACACTTTGACCCGATTAAGCAAAGGACAGACAGCAGCGACCCCATATGTTTCTTCTTCTTCTGTTTATTCTTCTTTTATAATTTCAAGTATTAATCGGCGATTGTTGAGATTATTGTGATGAGACTTGGTGATAGGATTTAGGACGAAATTCCAAGTATAAATGCCGATTGTTGTGATAAAGTTAAGGTTTTTAATATTTTTCTATTATGGTATTCTGCAATTGTTCTATGTATTTTATAATTGTTCTATGTATCATGTCACGCAAGGAGGACTGGGAGAGGATATGTGAGTTACAGGATGTCTTAGACATTTTGCAGAACCTGGGGAGAGCTATTATATACTGTACCAACTTCTGCCTACAATTGTATTACTAAAGGAGTATTTTAGCACTTAAACAAAGAGTGTGTTTTCTTTCCATTACTAATATCTGTGTATGATAATTATATAAACCTGATCATTTGTTGAATAAATTGACCAACAGGCGCTTGAATTGGAATCTAAGGAAATTGATTCCAAAATATTGGAACATAAAGAAAGTTGTTCTAGTGTTAGGATGCCTAAGGTTAATTGGCTCCTGAATTTAAATCTCAGTAAATTGATAAAGGATTATTGGAACATGAGGAAATGTGTTCCAGGGTTAGGAAGCCTAAGGTTTATTGACACCTGATGTGGAATCGAAGGAAATTGATTCAGGATTGTTGGAACATGAGGACATTTGTTCCAGGTAGGCTGTTTGGTATGCCTTTGGTAGACCATTTGGTAGATGGCATTGTTGCCCACTTGTTAGGCCTTTGTCAGGGTGCTTGGTAGGTTGTTTGTTAAGCCTTTGGTAGAATGCATGGTAGGCTTTTGGTAGGCGGTTTGTTAAAACTACATGGTAGACCACTTAGTAGGTCGTTTGGTAAGTGGATTGGTAAGCCATTAAGTAGTCTGTTTGGTAGACCATTAGGTAGTCTGTTTGGTAGACCATCAGGTAGTCTGTTTGGTAGACCATTAGGTAGTCTGTTTGGTAGACCATTAGGTAGTCTGTTTGGTAGACCATTAGGTAGTCTGTTTGGTAGACCATTAGGTAGTATGTTTGGTAGACCATTAGGTAGTCTGTTTGGTAGACCATTTGGTAGTCTGTTTGGTAGACCATTTGGTAGTCTGTTTGGTAGACCATCAGGTAGTATGTTTGGTAGACCATTAGGTAGTCTGTTTGGTAGACCATTTGGTAGTCTGTTTGGTAGACCATCAGGTAGTATGTTTGGTAGACCATTAGGTAGTCTGTTTGGTAGACCATTTGGTAGTCTGTTTGGTAGACCATTTGGTAGTCTGTTTGGTAGACCATTTGGTAGTCTGTTTGGTAGACCATTTGGTAGTCTGTTTGGTAGACCATTTGGTAGTCTGTTTGGTAGACCATTAGGTAGTCCTGATTATTGGAACATAAGGACATACTGTATGTTCCAGGGTTAGTAAGCCTAAGATGCCACCCCTTCTTCATCATCATCTTCTTCTTCTGTGTCTTATTTTACTTTTTTTCTTCTTATCTCTTCTTTCTTTTTTAACATTTTTCTTCTGCTTCTAAAATGTATTTGTCTAAGAGAGTCCAATGTCTAAGAGAATCCAATGTCTAAGAGAGTCCAATGGTCTAAGAGAGTCCAATGGTCTAAGAGAATCCAATGTCTAAGAGAGTCCAATGGTCTAAGAGAGTCCAGTGGTCTAAGAGAGTCCAATGTCTAAGAGAATCCAATGTCTAAGAGAGTCCAATGGTCTAAGAGAGTCCAATGTCTAAGAGAATCCAATGTCTAAGAGAGTCCAATGGTCTAAGAGAGTCCAATGGTCTAAGAGAGTCCAATGGTCTAAGAGAGTCCAATGGTCTAAGAGAGTCCAATGGTCTAAGAGAGTCCAATGGTTTAAGAGAGTCCAATGGTCTAAGAGAGTCCAATGGTCTAAGAGAGTCCAATGTCTAAGAGAGTCCAATGTCTAAGAGAGTCCAACGTCTAAGAGAGTCCAATGGTCTAAGAGAGTCCAATGTCTAAGAGAGTCCAATGTCTAAGAGAGTGCAATGCTTGCTGTGTCCAGTAAGGGTGTCCTTTGCGCAGGTCACTAGTGAATAAACCCTGGATAAATACTAAACTGTGTTCTCAGCTCCAAGAGGTAGTTTTTCTACAACAATTTTGGAGCCGTGACCCTGATGGAAGGGAGATGAACACCTGACTGGCTGTCCTGACCAGAACCTAGACATCTCTTCAGTATACCACAAAAAGAGGTAAAGGGACCTTTAAAAAGATAGTCTGTTGTGCGGTCAGGCGGGGCGGATTAGGCTCTTCCTCTCTCCATCCACCATAATTTCCACCGTTATTTGGCTTCTGAATATATATATATATATATATATATATATATATATATATATATATATATATATATATAAACTGGTTCATCAGATAGGAAGCCTAAGGTTATTTGGCTTCTGAATTGGAATCTAAGAACATTTATTCTGGAGTGTTGGAACATAAGGACATTTGTTCCAGGATTAGGAAACCTTAGCTTAATTGGCTCCTGAGTTGGAATCTAAGGAAATAGATTTCAGATTATTAGAACATAAAGAAATTAGTTATTTTGAAACATAAGGACATTTGTTCCAGGATTAGGAAGCTGAACATTTATTGGCTCCTACATTGGAATCAAAGGAAATGTATTCAGGATTATACGACACTTGAAGGTTAGAGTAAGTAGGCTGATAGCAGAGAGCTAACAGAATGGGTAAAACAAAACGAAGAATATATGTGTTCTGAAAGAAAGATAATAACTGTTCTTTGGAGTGATATTCCCATATGGACTGATAATCAATGCCTCTACTTGTTTTGTTCGGAATAATGGTGTGTGTGTGGGAGGGGGGGGGGGGGTTCCTCCAGGATAACATCCGACATCCCAGCAGGAATAAATAAAAGCTGTGTTACGATACGCCAACACAGATGTAACACAGTGGTCCAAACGCATGGATAAAACTGGCCCGCATGGCCCGCATGGCCAGCTAAAAGGTCTGTAAAACAGGAAGATATAACAGCCGTAGAGAAACACAACGCAGAAACTAAAGGCTCCACATCTCTGGACTACTTATCCGTAGATAAAGTCAGTGCGAAATGTGAACAAAATAAATGTCAGCGAAGATAGGTTTAGTTCCTACAGAAAAAGAGACGCCGTGACAAACATGTGTCAGGCTCTCAGCTCTCCACCCATAATAGCACCCCCTTGACTATTCTCCCCCAGCAACAGAGGATCTTATGGCAAGCTAGAGATGTAGTTCCAAACAGGGATCCGTTTCTACACCAAGCACTACTCCAGTCCCACGAGGCAGCATGATGAGAGGAAATCCCATCAGTCTATCCAAACCTAGAGCTATTAAAATATCCCAAGCCCCCAAAAAAATAAAACAACAAAATAAAAAGATCCCCAGCCAAACTGTGACGGCATTCAGAACTCATAAACAACTCAATGAACAGCTGGAAGAAGTTACAACACAAATAGGCAGCACTAACAAGACACCCAGACCGTGTAATACTATCTAGCAAATCCCCACGAGGAAAAACTGTCTCAACACCCATAGAGCATATTACCAGGTGTCAGTCACAGCTGTCCGGCAAGCGGATGAAACTTCTATAGATGAAGCACGGGAGAGATTAGTACACCATCCAGTCGTCCTTTCTGAGTTAATGGGGTTTAAACAAAACATGGCCCAGCTCCGTGACGGAGCTGCCAAATGATTTGAATGGGCAAACGACATTCTCACCGTATACAGGTGTAACAAGGGGGACATGGAACATGTATTTAGGACATACACAAGCTGCTAAACTAGTTATTCTCACTAGAGCCTGTGCTCTCTCCCAAGACAAAATTGCACACATTTTTACTGACTCCCGCTATGCTTGGAGGTCTATGATTTGGAAGGAGAGACTTTTCCTTACCAGTTCAGGGTAAAAACAAAGTAGCAAACGCACAGTATATTGGGCAATTACTAGAAAGCATCCAGTTACCCAGAGAACTAGCTATAATCAAACGTGAAGCTGTGGTCAGGATGTTGTTTCATTAGGTAACGAATTGATGGTCTGTAACGAGTTTCCAGATGGTAACGAGTTTCCAGATGGTAACGAGTTTCCAGATGGTCTGTAACTCTCCTCCTCATCTGGGTTTCCAGATGGTCTGTAACTCTCCTCCTCATCTGGGTTTCCAGATGGTCTGTAACTCTCCTCCTCATCTGGGTTTCCAGATGGTCTGTAACTCTCCTCCTCATCTGGGTTTCCAGATGGTCTGTAACTTTCCTCCTGATCTGGGTTTCCAGATGGTCTGTAACTCTCCTCCTGATCTGGGTTTCCAGATGGTCTGTTACTCTCCTCCTCATCTGGGTTTCCAGATTGTCTGTAACTCTCCTCCTCATCTGCCCACTCGATGGCGCTGCAGAAATGCAATCTGACACACCTGAAAGGGTACAGTGGCGTTGGATGGAGGCGGGTTACAAACTACGCGATGATGGTCTCTGGCGTCACCAGAATGGCCACCAGGTGGTGCCACCAACATTGTTGCCCTGTCTTGTACTCATGTTTCATGGAATTAATCATGTGTCCAAAACGGGGATGGTAAGATTATGCAAACAAGAATGGTTTGCACCAAAACGTTTCTCATTAGCAGCACAGATGTGCAAATTGTTTAATATGCCAAAAGCATAAAACAATAAAACCAACCACTCGATTGTCACGTTCGTCGTAATGATTGGACCAAGGCGCAGCGTGCGTAGAGTTCCACATATTTTAATTAATAGAAACTCACCAAACAAAACAACAAAAGCACAAACGAAACCTGAAGCTACTGCTGTGCACACAGGCAACTATCTGTAGACAAGATCCCACAAAAACACAAAGGGGAAATGGCTGCCTAAATATGATCTCCAATCAGAGAGAACAATAAACAGCTGTCTCTGATTGGAAACCATACCAGGCCAACATGAACCATTAAACACCTAGATGACCCACCCTAGTCACTATCACTCCCCAACCAACAGAGAATAAACAGCTCTCTATGGTCAGGGCTTGACATATATGGCCAATATACCACGGCTAAGGGCTGTGTCCAAGCACTAAAATATCAATATATCCTGTTCTATCGTGCTATCATATCCACAATAAACCCCTGGAGGTTTTGAGGGGAAGGTATCTATCTGGTCATGACTCCATGGTTTGACAGGTACTTTTCAGTGGTGGAAAAAGTATGCAATTTACATACTCTGAGTAAAGTAAAAGTAAAAGTAAAGATACCTTAATAGAAAATTACTACTTGAGTAAAAGTAAAGATACCTTAATAGAAAATTACTACTTGAGTAAAAGTAAAGATACCTTAATAGAAAATTACTACTTGAGTAAAAGTAAAGATACCTTAATAGAAAATTACTACTTGAGTAAAAGTAAAGATACCTTAATAGAAAATTACTACTTGAGTAAAAGTAAAGATACCTTAATAGAAAATTACTACTTGAGTAAAAGTCTACAAGTATTTCGTTTAAAATATAGATAAGTATCAAAAGGTTTTGAGTATCCTAAACTATTTACTAGTGCTGCCCACTCATTAATTAATGAATTGATTTGCATCACTCTCATTCATACACACTCTGCCATCAGCCACAGAAACAGACCTGATTCCTTTATTTTCTTTCAAAAACAGTTATTTAAGAAAGACAGACTCCTGCCCTGCATGCTTCAATACCCTCCCTGCATGCTTCAATACCCTCCCTGCATGCTTCCAATACCCTCCCTGCATGCTTCCAATACCCTCCCTGCATGCTTCAATACCCTCCCTGCATGCTTCAATACCCTCCCTGCATGCTTCAATACCCTCCCTGCATGCTTCCAATACCCTCCCTGCATGCTTCAATACCCTCCCTGCATGCTTCAATACCCTCCCTGCATGCTTCCAATACCCTCCCTGCATGCTTCAATACCCTCCCTGCATGCTTCCAATACCCTCCCTGCATGCTTCAATACCCTCCCTGCATGCTTCCAATACCCTCCCTGCATGCTTCAATACCCTCCTTGCATGCTTCAATACCCTCCCTGCATGCTTACAATACCCTCCCTGCATGCTTCCAATACCCTCCCTGCATGCTTCCAATACCCTCCCTGCATGCTTCCAATACCCTCCCTGCATGCTTCCAATACCCTCCCTGCATGCTTCAATACCCTCCCTGCATGCTTCAATACCCTCCTTGCATGCTTCAATACCCTCCCTGCATGCTTCCAATACCCTCCCTGCATGCTTCCAATACCCTCCCTGCATGCTTCCAATACCCTCCCTGCATGCTTCCAATACCCTCCCTGCATGCTTCCAATACCCTCCCTGCATGCTTCCAATACCCTCCCTGCATGCTTCCAATACCCTCCCTGCATGCTTCCAATACCCTCCCTGCATGCTTCCAATACCCTCCCTGCATGCTTCCAATACCCTCCCTGCATGCTTCCAATACCCTCCCTGCATGCTTCCAATACCATCCCTCCCTCCACCCCTCCTTCCTTTCCTCCCTCCCTCCCTCCCTCTCTCCCTCCCCCCTCCCTCCTTTCCTCCCTCCCTCCCTCCCTCCCTCCCTCCTACGCACTGACCTGGTTTTGACAGGTGGTTTTGACAGGTGGTTTTGACAGGTGGTTTTGACAGGTGTAACATACTTTATAAGCTTGAATTACCTGTTTCTCTCACCGTCAATGACTCAACTGGTGAAACAACTTTCAGTATCATAGTGACTACCCACACATGGATTTGTATTTATTGATACTTCTTATATTAAACACAAATAAGTTTACACATGTAGACTGTTAGCCGATAAACATCTGCCTGTGTAGAACAGCTGTGCTGTGATATCACAACCACCAGGTGCCGCTGTTGTGCCTTTTTCAAAACCAAACACCACACAGACAGTCCTTTCCATCTATTGTCTGTATAGCCTACAGTATGTAATGGAACTCAACGACAATGAGATATCGCTGCTGGTATTAGTTTTTGATTTGATTTATTAGGATCCTCATTAGCCAACGCCAATTGTGACAGGTAGTCTTGCTGGGGTCCGACACATAACGAAAAATACATTACTGACAAAATACTTCACAATTTAGATACATTTAAAAACGTTAACATGTAGTGTGTGTGTGTGTGTGTGTGTGTGTGTCAGTTACACATACATGTCAGTACATACACACAACAAGTAAGTCACATGTCAGTACATACACACAACAAGTAGGTCACATGTCAGTACACACACACCACAAGTAAGTCACATGACAGTACAGACACACAACCAGTAAGTCACATGTCAGTACAGACACACAACCAGTAAGTCACATGTCAGTACAGACACACAACCAGTAGGTCACATGTCAGTACAGACATACAACCAGTAGGTCACATGTCAGTACACACAACCAGTAGGTCACATGTCAGTACAGACAACCAGTAGGTCACATGTCAGTACATAAACACAACCAGTAGGTCACATGGGGGAGAGGCGTTGTGCCGTGAGGTGTTGCTTTATTTGTTTGTTGAAACCAGGTTTGCTGTTCACTTGCACTATATAAGAGTTCCATAAACTCATAGCTATGTATAATACTGCACTCATAGCTATGTATAATACTGTACTCATAGCTATGTATAATACTGTATAATACTGTACTCATAGCTCTGTATAATACTGTACTCATAGCTATGTATAATACTGTATAATACTGTACTCATAGCTATGTATAATACTGTACTCATAGCTCTGTATAATACTGTACTCATAGCTATGTATAATACTGTACTCGTAGCTATGTATAATACTGTATAATACTGTACTCATAGCTATGTATAATACTGTATAATACTGTACTCATATCTATGTATAATACTGTATAATACTGTACTCATAGCTATGTATAATACTGTATAATACTGTACTCATATCTATGTATAATACTGTATAATACTGTACTCATAGCTATGTATAATACTGCATAATACTGTACTCATAGCTATGTATAATACTGTACTCATAGCTATGTATAATACTGTATAATACTGTACTCATAGCTATGTATAATACTGTACGTTTCCTTACATTTGTTAAAAAGAAACAAGTTTGCAAAATTATGAAGGAGCTTTCTTTCCTTATAGTATTAACCACTAGATGTTTACTAACCAGGCAAGTCAGTTAAGAACAAATTCTTATTTTCAATGACGGCCTAGGAACAGTGGGTTAACTGCCTGTTCAGGTGCAGAATGACAGCTCGGGCATCTTCCGGTTACTAGTCCAACGCTCTAACCACTAGGCTACCCTGCCGCCCCTGTCAGCAGTGGTCTAGTTTACTAGTACTGGTTGTTATTAGGGACAAGCCGATCCTCCATCCCAAAGTGCAGCACTTACGGGCAGACAATGTGTGAAGTACGGACTTTTGCTCCCTATGCAAGCTGCAAACCATGCATGACCTCAGCTCAGTTGGTAGAGCATGACACTTGTGGGTTGTTTGTTTCTAGTCCCACGGGGGCCCAGTACGAGAACAAGTATGCATCTGCTAAATGACCAAAACATATATACATATATATATATATATATACAGTACCAGTCAAAAGTTTGGACACATCTACTCATTCAAGGGTTTGTCTTTATTTTTACTATTTTCTACATTGTAGAATAATAGTGAAGACATCAAACCTATGACTTTCCCACATATGCTGAGCACTTGTTGGCTGCTTTTCCTTGACTCTGCAGTCCAACTCATCCCAAACCATCTCAATTGGGTTGAGGTCAGGTGACTGTTGAAGCCAGGTCATCTGATGCAGCACTCCATCACTCTCCTTCTTGGTCAAATAGCCCTTACACAGCCTGGAGGTGTGTTTTGGGTCATTGTCCTGTTGAAAAACAATGATAGTCCCACTAAGAGCAAACCAGATGGGATGGCGTATCTCTGCAGAATGCTGTGGTAGACATGCTGGTTAAGTAAAGTCTAAATAAATCACTGACAGTGTCACCAGCAAAGCAACCCCACACAATCGCACCTCCTTAATGCTTCATGGTGGGAACCACACAGAGTTCATTCATTCACCCACTCTGCATCTCACAAAGACACGGTGGTTGGAACCAAGAATCGCTAATTTCCAACGGTCTAATGTCCATTGCTCGTGTTTCTTGGCACAAGAAAGTCTCTTCTTCTTATTGGTGTCCTTTAGTAGTGGTTTATATATAGCAATTCGACCATGAAGGCCTGATTCACACTGATCTCCTCTGTACAGTTGATACTATTACTTGAACTCTGTGAAGCATTTTTTTGGACTCCAATTTCTGAGGCTGGTAACTCTAATGAACTTATCCTCTGCAGCAGAGGTAACTCTGGGTCTTCCTTTCCTCACGAGAGCCAGTTTCATTATAGAGCTTGATGGTTTTTGCGACTTCCCTTGAAGTTCAACGTTCATGTATTAAAGAAATGATGGACTGTCGTTTCTCTTTAATTATTTGAGCTGTTCTTACCATAATATTGATTTGGTATTTTACCAAATAAGGATATCTTATGTACACCACCCCTACCTTGTCACAACACAACTGATTGGCTCAAACGCATTAAGATGGAAAGAAACTCCACAAATTAACTTTTAACACACCTGTTAATTGAAATGCATTCCAGGTGACTACCTCATGTAGTTGGTTGAGAGAATGCCAAGAGCGTGCAAAGTTGTCATCAAGGCAAAGGGTGGCTACTTGGAAGAATCTTAAATATAAAATATATTTTGATTTGTTTAACACTTTTTTGGTTGCTACCTGATTCCATATGTGTTATTTTATAGTTTGTATGTATTTACTATTATTCTACAATGTAGAAAATATTAAAAAAATAAAGAAAAACCATTGAATGAGTACTTGTGTCCAAACTTTTGACTTGTATTGTAAGTGCTGGCACAGCTTATACACTAGGAAAGTGAAACTCACATTTTCACAGCCATTGCCCTGCAGCAATATCATAAAAATAATCTCTAGAGATTCATCATACGAATACATCTGTTGAATGAACAGGCTTTCCATTGAGTGTGATATTATTACAATAATACAATATTGTTGGTTTGAATATTTTTTTCCTCATGAGAACAGCCTTTCCTGAAGGCCCCCTAGTAGTGTCACAATATAATATAATGTAGTATGGCCCTTTGTGATGAGGTGCCAGTTGGCACCAGTTCATACTTTCTCTTTCCCATCACATGTTATTCCAAAGGGTGCGAGCATGATGAGCAGCAGATTGCTCAAAGTGTTCCCATATGATAGAAAACGAGAGTGATCTCTGCAGAAAACCATCGGTAACAAGTCGTCTCTGTCTCCATCTTACTTCCTCAGCCATGTCTGCCTCTGAAACCTATTCATTCCATTTCAAAACGGTCCTCTGGGGACCGAAATATCTGTTCATTTATATCTATATCTGAGCCATAATGAAACAAAGAAGTAGGTTTGCATCAAGCTAATGCAACAGGAGAGAGAGAGAGAGAGAGAGACACACACACAGAGAGAGACTGAGAGACAGAGAGAGACAGAGAGAAAGAGAGAGAAAGAGACAGAGAGAGAGAGAGACAGTCAGAGGGAGAGAGACAGTTAGAGAGAGAGACAGTCAGAGAGAGAGACAGTCAGAGAGAGAGACAGTCAGAGAGAGAGACAGTCAGAGAGAGAGAGACAGACAGAGAGACCTCCTGCCAAGTGCATGACCATATTAGATACACATATTTCCCTCAGATTACACAGATCCACAAAGAATTCTAAAACAAACCCAATTTTGATAAAATCCCATATCTACTGGGTGAAATAGCAGTGTGCCATCACAGCAGCAAGATTTGTGACCTGTTGCCACGAGAAAAGGTCAACCAGTGAAGAACAAACACCATTGAAAATATAACCCATATTTATGTTTATTTATTTTCCCTTTTGTACTTTAACTTTAATTTGCACATCATTACAACAGTGTATATATACAACACTGTGTATATACATAATATGACATTTGTAATGTATTTATTCTTTTGGAACTTCTGTAAGTGTAATGTTAACTGTACATTTTTTATTGTTTATTTAACTTTTGTTTATTATCTATTTCACTTGCTTTGGCAGTGTTAAGATATGTTTCCCATGCCAATAAAGCCCCTTAAATTGAATTGACAGTGTCACGTTCTGACCTTTATTTCCGTTGTTTTGTATTTATTTAGTATGGTCAGGGCGTGAGTTGGGTGGGCAGTCTATGTTTGTTTTTCTATGTTTTGGGGCATTTCTATGTTTTCGGCCTAGTATGGTTCTCAATCAGAGGCAGGTGTCATTAGTTGTCTCTGATTGAGAATCATACTTAGGTAGCCTGGGTTGCACTGTTTGTTTGTGGGTGATTGTCTATGTTGATGGCTTGTTTCAGCACAGGTCTCATTCTGTAGCTTCACGGTCGAATTTGGTTTATTGTTTTTGTTACTCGTTTGTATAGTGTTCAGTCTTTCTTTATTAAAGATTTTACCATGGACACTTACCACGCCGCATATTGGTCCTCTGATCCTTCTCGCCTCTCCTCTTCAGACGAAGAGGAGGACGGCCGTGACAGAATCACCCACCAACCAAGGACCAAGCGGCGTGGTAGAAAACAGCGACGACAGCAGCAGCAGCAGCAACAACAACAGCGGCCGGTATCACAGGACTCCTGGACATGGGAGGAGATACTGAACGGAGAGGGACCCTGGGCACAGGCTGGGGAATATCGCCGCCCCAAAGCAGAGCTGGAGGCAGCGAAAGCTGAGCGGCGGCGATATGAGGAGGCAGCACGGCAGTGCGACAGGTACGAGAGACAGCCCCAAATTTTTTTTGGGGGGGGGCACACGAGGGGTGGAGCTAGGCCAGGTAGCAGACCTGCGCTCACCCCTCGTGCTTATTATAAGCAGCGCGATACTGGGCAGGCACCGTGTTATGCGGTTAAGCGCACGGTGTCGCCAGTACGTGTCCATAGCCCGGTGCGCTATAGGACAGCCCCCCGAGAGTGTCATGCGAGTGCGGGCATCGAGCCAGGGCGTATGGTGCCTGCTCAGCGGGTCTGGTCGCCGGTACGCAGTTTTGGCCCAGGGTATCCTGCGCCGGCTCTGCGTGCTGTGTCTCCGGGGCGCTGGGAGGGTGCAGTGCGTCCTCTGCCCGCGCTCCGCTCGTACCGGGCGACTGTGGGAATGGAGCCGAAGGGAGAGGTGCGTGTAGTAAGCATTAGATCTCCCGTGCTTACCCACAGCCCGGTTCAACCTGTGCCTGCACTCTGGACGGTCCGGGCTAGAGTGGTTATCCAGCCTGGGGAAGTGGTGCCAAGGTTGCGCACCAGAGCTCCAGTGCTCCCCCACAGCCCGGTCTTTCAGGTGCCTCCTCTTAACCCCAAGCCTCCTGAAGGTCTTCCCAGCCTGGTGGTTCCTGTGGCAGCCCCACGCACCAGGCTGTCTCTCTGTCTCCTCCCTGCAGGTGGTCCTGTCTGTCCGGCGCTGCTGCCGGAGTCTCCCGCCTGTCCGGCGCCTCTGCCGGAGTCTCCCGCCTGTCCGGCGCCTCTGCCGGAGTCTCCCGCCTGTCCGGCGCCTCTGCCGGAGTCTCCCGCCTGTCCGGCGCCTCTGCCGGAGTCTCCCGCCTGTCCGGCGCCTCTGCCGGAGTCTCCCGCCTGTCCGGCGCCTCTGCCGGAGTCTCCCGCCTGTCCGGCGCCTCTGCCGGAGTCTCCCGCCTGTCCGGCGCCTCTGCCGGAGCCTCCCGCCTGTCCGGCGCCTCTGCCGGAGCCTCCCGCCTGTCCGGCGCCTCTGCCGGAGCCTCCCGCCTGTCCGGCGCCTCTGCCGGAGCCTCCCGCCTGTCCGGCGCCTCTGCCGGAGCCTCCCGCCTGTCCGGCGCCTCTGCCGGAGCCTCCCGCCTGTCCGGCGCCTCTGCCGGAGCCTCCCGCCTGTCCGGCGCCTCTGCCGGAGCCTCCCGCCTGTCCGGCGCCGCTGCCGGAGCCTCCCGCCTGTCCGGCGCCGCTGCCGGAGCCTCCCGCCTGTCCGGCGCCGCTGCCGGAGCCTCCCGCCTGTCCGGCGCCGCTGCCGGAGCCTCCCGCCTGTCCGGCGCCGCTGCCGGAGCCCCTCTGCCCAGAGCAGCTGTCTCTCTGTCCCGAGCAGCTGTCTCTCTGTCCCGAGCAGCTGTCTCTCTGTCCCGAGCAGCTGTCTCTCTGTCCCGAGCAGCTGTCTCTCTGTCCCGAGCAGCTGTCCCTCTGTCCCGAGCAGCTGTCCCTCTGTCCCGAGCTGCCCCTCTGTCCAGTGGGGTCATTGAGAGGGGTGGTCATGCTGAGAGAGCCACGGAGGCGGACAATAAGGCGGACTAAGACAATGATGAGATGGGGTCCGCGTCCCGCGCCAGAGCCGCCACCGCGGACAGACGCCCACCCAGACCCTCCCCTATAGGTCAAGGTTTTGCGGCCGGAGTCCGCACCTTTGGGGGGGGGGTACTGTCACGTTCTGACCTTTATTTCCGTTGTTTTGTATTTATTTAGTATGGTCAGGGCGTGAGTTGGGTGGGCAGTCTATGTTTGTTTTTCTATGTTTTGGGGCATTTCTATGTTTTCGGCCTAGTATGGTTCTCAATCAGAGGCAGGTGTCATTAGTTGTCTCTGATTGAGAATCATACTTAGGTAGCCTGGGTTGCACTGTTTGTTTGTGGGTGATTGTCTATGTTGATGGCTTGTTTCAGCACAGGTCTCATTCTGTAGCTTCACGGTCGAATTTGGTTTATTGTTTTTGTTACTCGTTTGTATAGTGTTCAGTCTTTCTTTATTAAAGATTTTACCATGGACACTTACCACGCCGCATATTGGTCCTCTGATCCTTCTCGCCTCTCCTCTTCAGACGAAGAGGAGGACGGCCGTGACAGACAGAGACAGAGAGAGACAGACCGTGTGCTCACCCCTGACCGTTAACAGATACCAGACCTTGGTCAAATATAAATGTGAAAGCTAGAATTAGATTCAGTCATTCTAGTACTATGCCATTCGCCAGCAATACAATACTGTCTCTCTCTCTCTCTCTCTCCATAATCAGTGGATATGTCTGGCGTACCAACAAGATGCCAAGACACAGTGACCAATCTGGGGGATTTCTGCTTGTGACCTGCATGCTATGATTTTTTTTTTTAAATGTTATGTTTACGGTTATCTTTTCCTGTAAAAGACGATGCTAAGAATTTCCCTTGGCCTTTGTTGGTATTCATTTCAGACTGGGGATGACATCCCTTCCCACCATAAAACAATCAGAGGGTTATTTGGCTCAGGGTTATTGTGTGCTATTTGAATGGGAACTGGTTTGTCGTGCTGCCAATGCAGGAGGTAAATACAAACAGACAGACAGCCGCTATCAATGGAAAGCTTTATCAAAGATATGCTTGGTTCACTTCTATTCTACACGATTACCTGAAGGGGTTTTTCCTATGTTTGCGCTGATGAAATTCCCTGTACTGATACAGAAGAGATACAGATTTATTCATGTGTTCACAGGTAGACTACAAGAATAATAGAATAACCCTGTTTCCTGTAAATCAGATGATTCCATGACTCTACGCAGGTGTGACTAGACTCAAACTGGATTTTTAGTCTTCGGTCCAAACGGAACACTAACCCTACTACACTGTCTACGGCCCGCTCTCAACCACCTGAAGGACATTCTGGGACAGGGCATTCTCATTTAGATGTCAAACCCATCACTGGTGTGGGTTTTGCGTTTTACATTGGTTGGATAACATGAAAATAGTTATCCGACCAATGTAAAACGCCTGGAGTTTGCTAAACGGCAGTTGGACTTGGGATTGGAACTGGTGCGTTGGTCAGATGACATGAACACAGAGCTCTATGGCCACGCGTACCAGTGTTAGGATTGGCTTCGAAGTGAGAATGCATGAGCAGAAAATAACCCCATTACCTGTTTAATATGGTGGTGGATCTTTGATGTTATGAGGCTTCCACTGGTCCTGGGGCCCTTGTTGAACTTTACCCAGTACCAGGACATTTTAGCCAAAAAAAACATGTTTTCCTCTGCCAGGAGGCTGAAACTTTGCTGCAAGTGGTTCCCTCTTCACCGTAATGGTCTTGATCCATTTGGTTTGGTTAGGGACCAACACGAACAAACGCTGTTGACCTCCTAGGTCAAGAACATGTGATGCAGAGCCACGTGAAAGCTGTGACCGATTCACCTATGGATTCAGGTGTGTGTGTGTGGATTCAGGTGTGTGTGTGTGGATTCAGGTGTGTGTGTGTGTGGATTCAGGTGTGTGTGTGTGGATTCAGGTGTGTGTGTGTGGATTCACACTGCTGGAGGGATGCTTAAGGACCTCTTGACCAGGTGTATTCAACTCTGACCCTACGAGGTCCGGAGCCTGCTGGTTCTCTGTTCTACCTGATAATTAATAGCAAAAGCAGTGGAACTGGCTTCGAGGTCCAGAGTTGAAGTTTTAGGGCTTTAGACAATCAGCATCCTGACTGTTTGGGTCAGACTGTCTCACCTCACGTGTCAAACCTGTTACTACTATCTGTCTATGATGTAGGTCAGAAATGTCTTAATTTGTTCTCATGTGAGGCTTCCAGCCCTGTGGTTTTGGGGAAGTGGCAGCTTCCAGACTTGTGGTTATAGGGTAGTGGCAGGTTCCAGACCTGTGGTTATGGGGAAGTGGCAGGTTCCAGCCCTGTGGTTATTGGGAAGTGGCAGGTTCCAGACCTGTGGTTATGGGGAAGTGGGAGCTTCCAGACTTGTGGTTATGGGGAAGTGGCAGCTTCCAGACTTGTGGTTATAGGGTAGTGGCAGGTTCCAGACCTGTGGTTATGGGGAAGTGGCAGCTTCCAGACCTGTGGTTTTGGGGAAGTGGCAGCTTCCAGACCTGTGGTTATGGGGAAGTGGCAGCTTCCAGACTTGTGGTTATAGGGTAGTGGCAGGTTCCAGACTTGTGGTTATGGGGAAGTGGCAGGTTCCAGACCTGTGGTTATGGGGAAGTGGCAGCTTCCAGACTTGTGGTTATGGGGAAGTGGCAGCTTCCAGCCCTGTGGTTATGGGGAAGTGGCAGGTTCCAGACCTGTGTTAACTAGTCTGGAGGGGGGGTCTCAGTGTGGTGTGTTAACTAGTCTGGAGGGGGGAGGATCTCAGTGTTGTGTATTAACTAGTCTGGAGTGGGGGGGGGGGGGGTCTCAGTGTGCTGTGTTAACTAGTCTGGAGGGGGAGTCTCAGTGTGCTGTGTTAACTAGTCTGGGGTGGTCTTAGTGTGGTGTGGCTGATACCTACCTACTACACTGATGTAGAAGGACAGGTACACAGGCGAGGAAAGACTGGTTGATCAGTTTGTTGCCCTCTGAATCCACCAGGTTGAACCTGAGAAGGAGACGCTCCCTCCTTTCTCTCCCTTCTCATGACTGTACTCCAAAAGACCTGCAACACACACACACACACACAATGTAACTTTGCATGGATGATTGAACATCTCATTTGAGATATAAAAAATTAATTTTTTAATTTTTTTTTTACTTTAAACTTCTTTGGGATAGGGGGCAACATTTTCACTTTTGGATGAAAAGCGCCCAGAGTAAACTACCTCCTACTCAGTCCCAGATGTATTAGTATGTATTAGTTGTATTAGTATTGGATAGAAAACACTCTGAAGTTTCTAAAAACTGTTTGAATGATGTCTGTGAGTATAACAGAACTCATATGGCGAAAACCTGAGAAAAAATCCAAACAGGAAGTGGGAAATCTGGGGTTTGTAGTTTTTGAACTCAGCCCCTATCGAATTCACAGTGGGATATGGATTATTAAGTTCTTATGGCTGCAGGGGCAGTATTGAGTAGCTTAGATAAGGTGCCCACAGGTGCCCAGAGTAAACGGCCTGCTCCTCAGTCCCAGTTGCTAATATATGCATATTATTAGTACATTTGGATAGAAAACACTGAAGTTTCTAAAACTGTTTGAATGATGTCTGTGAGCATAACAGAACTCATATGGCAGGCAAAAACCTGAGAAAAAAAATCCAAACAGGAAGTGGGAAATCTGAGGTTTGTAGTTTTTGAACTCAGCCCCTATCGAATACACAGTGGGATATGGGTTATGTTGCACTTCCTAAGGCTTCCACTAGATGTCAACCGTCTTTAGAACGTTGTTTCAGGCTGCTCCTGTGAAGTGGGACCGGATGAGAGCTCTTTGAGTCAGTGGTCTGGCAGAGAGCCACGCGCTGGACACGCGCATTTCACATGCGAGCGACCTGCGTTCCATTACTTTTCTACAGACAATGGAATTCTCCGGTTGGAAGATTATTGAACATTTATGATAAAAACATCCTAAAGATTGATTCTATACTTAGTTTGACAAGTTTCTTCGACCTGTAATATAACTTTTTGAACTTTTCGTCCGTCTGGAACTGAACGCGCATTTGGATTTGTTTACTAAACGCCCTAACAAAAGAAGCTATTTGGACATAAATGGACATAAATGATGGACATTATCGAACAAAACATTTATTGTGGAACTGCGATTCCTGGGAGTGCATTCTGATGAAGATCATAAAAGGTAAGTGAATGTTTATAATGCTATTTCTGACTAATGTTGACTGCTCAACATGGCGGATATTTCTTTTGGCTGTTTTGGGCTCTGAGCGCCGTACTCAGATTATGTTTTTTCTGTAAAGTTTTTTTGAAATCTGACACAGTGGTTGCATTAAGGAGTAGTGTATCTAAAGTTCCATGCATAACACTTGAATTTTCATGAACATTTATAATGAGTATTTGTGTGAATTCATGTGGCTCTCTGCACAATCACTGCATGTTTTAAAACTACTGAACGTAACGCGCCAATGTAAAATTAGATTTTGTTATATAAATATGCACTTTATCGAATGAAATATACATGTATTGTGTAACATGAAGTCCTATGAGTGTCATCTGATGAAGATCATCAAAGTTTAGATATTAATTTGATCTCTATTTGTGCTTTTTGTGACTCCTCTCTTTGGCTGGAAAAATGGCTGGGTTTTTCTGTGGCTTGGTGGTGACCTAACAGAATCGTTTGTGGAGCTTTGCTGTAAAGCATTTTTGAAATCAGACACTGTGGCTGGATTAACGAGAATTTTATCTTTAAAATGGTGCCTAATACTTGTATGTTTGAGAAATTTGATTTATGAGATTTCTGTTGATTTGTATTTGGCGCCCTGCAATTTCCGCTAGCGGAACCCCAGTCCTAGACAGGTTAAGGGTTTATTTTAACAGATACTGTAGGAGTGCAATGCTCTGTCACTGTTAAAGAGGCGGACGAGACAGATTGACAGTAAATGAAGAGAAAGTCACAGAAGGAAAAAAACATGAGAGAAAGAAAGAAAGAAAGAAAGAAAGAAAGAAAGAAAGAAAGAAAGAAAGAAAGAAAGAAAGAAAGAAAGAAAGAAAGAAAGGAGGGAGGGAGGGAGAGAGAGAAGAAGAAGAAATTAAACGGCCTTGGATGAGATGCATTTACGGGACGAAGGCGGAGACTTTCACTTTGTTCCAAGTCAGAGTGAAAGTGAAAAAGACAGTATAAATACACCTGTAGTACCTGGCAGCGTCCTCACTCTCTCTGAGCTTCACACACCTGAACGACCTGCCTAAAACACAGCACAATCAGCAGCATCACCTGGCAGCGTCCTCACTCTCTCTCTCAGCTTCACACACCTGAACGACCTGCCTGAAACACAGCACAATCAGCAGCAACATGACATCTCAAGTGGCAGCACTTCTCTTCGTCGCGACAGTGTGCTTGGGCTATGCATCAGGTAATAGACGCACGCGCGCACGCACGCACGCACGCACGCACGCACGCACGCACACACACACACACACACACACACACACACACACACACACACACACACACACACACACACACACACACACACACACAGAGAAGTATTCCGTTCTGTGATTGATTTCGAAACTGCCGCTAGACTTGGGAATCTAGAAATAGAGCCTGGTCTGTGTCTGACTATATACTATATTGGCTTCCACACAGACGAATCCTGTGTGAAATCATCTTCAACACTTAAGAGGACATTGGCTTAAACTACATGACCTCCTTGAGGAAGTGCAGCTCTTCCAGAGGCAGTTTATATCTGTAAAAGGGTTTTACTCAGTTCCATTAAACATGTGTTTGGCCTTTAATGAGTTTTCTGGTAAATTATGTTGTTTCTCATCAGCGAGGGTCACTCATATTGATCTTTCTCTCTCTCTCTCTCTCTCTCTCTCTCTCTCTCTCTCCCTCTCTCCCTACCTCAGCATTCTCTGAGGTACCCGTGGATTGCTGTCTCCTCACCACTGAGACACGTTTCCCTCGCCACTTCAAGATGGTCTCCTACCTCCTGCAGACCACAGAGAAAGGCTGTGACATCGATGCCACTGTGTGAGTGTCTTGCTCTTTAAGACAAATTACTTCTCTTCCACCTGATACTCAGGCTGAATTCAACTTTTATACGACACACATTATAACAAGAACACGATTCCAAGTGTAGTACAATCCCTATGTTTAGAAACCACATTACTTACAGTTAAGGCAAGTTTCTGGTGTTGTCTTACACTCCTAAGCAGTTTGGAGGCCTGCCAGATTCTGCTCTCCATCAGCGGCTCACTGATCTCCTTATGTGGTCTCTGGAGCACTTTTTGGCAACCACTTAGTCTGATATCACTCTGAACCTTAACGATTGTCAACTTCTGATCTGTTCCCTCCAGGTTCATCACTAAGACAGGGGTGAGATTGTGCACGCCCCATCCCACAAAGAGCAAGTGGGTGGCAGACTACATCAAACGTCTGGAGCGAACCATCTCCCTCTGAATAGCTGATACACCTCGCCAGTAAATGAGGTAAGCATTTACTATACCAACGAGATAAATATGTACAAAACCTTTCGAGATTTATTCCTGAGTGTGTTTCTACGTCAGACTTTATTATTTGCTTTCTGTTCTTGTCTCTTTCCCCTAGGCTCATATTTAGGCTAAATTATATAGTTGTTTTAATGTTCTGCAGTGTTTTCATTCACAGCTCTCCCCTTTAACCAGCTCTGTAGGACTACATATCCTGTTTGTTAAGAATTCTTATCCCTTGTGCCGGTCTTCCACACAGGATGAAAACAGCAGATTGAGACCAGAAGAGGAATGAAGGAGAGGAGTGGAGAAGAGGAATGGAGGATGTTATTCGATGGGGAACAACTGAAGACGATACACAATTGTCCTGTCTTCGGCCACATTCATTTCAACCTTTTTTTTTAACCAGATACTGTAGTAGACTATTCGTCAGCAGTACATGATGTAAATGCATAGAACAGGAAGAAAATACATCAAACTGGATTTAAAAATTGGATATTCATGTAGTAAAATGTGTTTATATGGTTCGGTGGTTTTTGATTGTGATGAGTAACTGAAATATGGACCACACAACTGATAAGATTTTCCCAATGCCTGATGTGTATATCCACATTTGTTTTTGGTGCTACTGACGTTTTAAAACTATTATTTTTTTTAACTCTGTCTGTGAATAAAAGTACAAATTACTATTTCAATAAAAGATGAAGTAAAAAAAAAACTTAAAAAACTTTTGCCTTATCTGAGCCATGAATCTTCCAAAATGGTTTGAATTGTTCCGAGTAACTGACCAGAGCTCATAAGACCCATTTAATCATTTACACTAACATGGTCTAGTATGCATAATAAAGTTGATGGCAGTTTTGGAGCAGTGGTTTCTTCCTTGCTGAGTGGCCTTTCAGGTTTTGTCGATATAGGACTTGTTTTACTGTGGATATAGATACTTTTGTACCTGTTTCCTCCAGCATCTTCACAAGGTCCTTTGCTGTTGTTCTGGGATTGATTTGCACTTTTTGCACCAAAGTACGTTCATCTCTAGGAGACAGAACGCGTCTCCTTCCTGAGCGGTATGACGGCTGTTTGGTCCCATGGTGTTTATACTTGCATACTATTGGTGGTACAGATGAATGTGGTACCTTCAGGCGTTAGGAAATTGCTCCCAAGGATGAACCAGACCTGTTGAGTTCTTAACATTTTTTGTGAAATCTTGGCTGATTTCTTTTGATTTTCCCATGATGTCAAGCAAAGAGGCTTGAGTTTGAAGGTAGACCTTGAAATACATCCACAGGTACACCTCCAATTGACTCAAATTATGTCAATTAGCCTATCAGAAGCTTCTAAAGCCATAACATCTTTTTCTGGAATTTTCCAAGCAGGTTTAAAGGCACAGTCAACTTAGTGTGTGTAAACTTCTGAGCCACTGGAATTGTGATATGGTGAATTATAAGTGAAATAATCTGTCTGTAAACAATTGTTGGAAAAATTACTTATGTCATGCACAAAGTAGATGTCCTAACCGACTTGCCAAAACTATAGTTTGTTAACAAGACATTTGTGGAGTGGTTGAAAAACGAGTTTTAATGACTCCAACCTAAGTGTATGTAAACTTCCGACTTCAACTGTATAACAGTGCCAGTATATACAGTATATACAGTATTTACAGTATATCACAAAACTGAGTACACCTCTCACATTATTGTAAATATTTGAGTATATCTTTTCATGTGACAACACTGAAGAAATGACACTTTTCTACAATGTAAAGTAGTGAGTGTACAGCTTGGATAACAGTGTAAATTTGCTGTCCCCTCAAAATAACTCAACACACAGCCTTTAATGTCTAAACCGCTGGCAACAAAAGTGAGTACACCCCTAAGTGAAAATGTCAAAATTGGCCCCATTTATCCATTTTAAACAAAATAGTCCAAATTGGTGAAGTGAAATGAAAAAAATGACAAGTTAATAATTAATTCTAAAAAATAAAAAATGTAAAAGGGATGCGTGCATATGTATTCACCCCATTCGCTATGAAGCCCCTAAATCAAATCAAATGTATTTATAAAGCTGATATCTCAAAGTGCTGTACAGAAACCCAGCCTAAACCCAAATTAGCAAGCAATGCAGGTGTAGAAGCACAGTGGCTAGGAAAAACTCCCTCGAAAGGCCAGAACCTAGGAAGAAACCTAGAGAGGAACCAGGCTATGAGCGGTGGCCAGTCCTCTTCTGGCTGTGCCGGGTGGAGATTATAACAGAACATGGCCAAGATGTTCAAATGTTCATAGATGACCAGCAGGGTCAAATAATAATAATCACAGTGGTTGTTGAGGGTGCAACAGGTCAGCACCTCAGAAGTAAATGTCATTTGGCTTTTCATAGCCAATCACTCAGAGTATCTCTACCGCTCCTGCTGTCTCTAGAGAGTTGAAAACAGCAGGTCTGGGACAGGTAGCACTTCCAGTGAACAGGTCAGGGTTCCATAGCCGCAGGCAGAACAGTTGAAACTGGAGCAGCAGCACGGCCAGGTGGACTGGGGGCAGCAAGGAGTCATCAAGCCAGGTAGTCCTGAGGCATGATCCTAGGTCAGGGTGTGACGAGGGTGGGTATGCTATTTTTTGTATTGTCTAGGGTTTTTGTATGTCTAGGGGTTTGGTAGGTCTAGGTAATATGTATGTCTATGGTGGCCTGATATGGTTCCCAATCAGAGGCAGCTGTTTATCATTGTCTCTGATTGGGGATTATATTTAGGTGGCCATTTTCCCTTTTGTGTTTGTGGGTTCTTGTTCTATGTTTAGTTGCCTGGCTGCACTATTCATATTAGCGTCACGGTTCATTTTGTTATTCTGTTCAGTGTTCAGTCTAAAAAATAAAGAAGAATGTACGCATACCACGCTGCACCTTGGTCCGATTCATACGACGAACGTGACACTGGGACACCAGGTGGGTGCAATTAAGGATCAGGTAGAAGATGAAACCAGCAGGCTCTGTACCTCGTAGGGTCAGAGTTCAATACCTCTGGTAAACGGTAATAGAACAAAAATGAATGAAACTAAAGGGATCTGTTTTTTTTTGTTGTTTAAAAAATACTTTGCTACAATGACACACTTAATGAGATGTGTCATCTTTAGTTGTGGACACTACATCACAGCACTCCCTCTCTTTCTCTTGGTCCTCATGTCACGCCCTGATCTGTTTCACCTGATCTTGTGATTGTCTCCACCCCCCTCCAGGTGTCGCTTATTCTGTAGCAGCACAGAAGTAGACTACAAATGCATGCTGGGCCAGGCATGCCTTCAGCTCGTGAAGTGAGCTCTATTGGAGCGAAATTGGGGAAGAAGAGAAAGCCAGCACTCCAGCCTTTGGGAATCTCACTCCGCGCTCGAGTCAAATTGGGCATGCTCTGCTCCAGCTCCACTCACATACTCTGATTGGAGTCCAAGGTCCCTCCCCCACTGTGTTTAGAGAAGGAGACAAGGAGAGAGGACACAAGGGATTGCATAAAGATAAATTGATATAGAGCCAATGATCCAGACACTGTGCAGTTCCCTTATGCGCAATCACTCCCCATATGATATATGGCCTACACATACTGTACCTAGATTCATGACCTGACACTTGTCTGGGGTTATATTCTCCTGTTGTTGGAGCCACTGGCTTATCTGATCCTGTTTGAGAACAAAACAGACTGGAGTCTGGGGAATTACCCAACTCAGTTTTAGAGAAACCACTTCCACTTCTAAGAAACGTTTCTATGAAAATGCAACTATCTCTGTAGAGTAAATTGCGGTTTTATTACCTTTAAAAAATACTTACTGTAAATCCTGCAACACGCTGCGAATGAGCAAATATTTGTGCTTATTTCTCTCGACTTGAGAGGAACGTCAAATTTCAAAGTGTTCAAGGTTAAGTTCAGCCACTAACTCTGAATTTCAAAGGTTAAATTTAGGCATTAACTCAGAATGGTTAAGGTAAGGGTTAAGGTTTGGGATAGGCTTAAAACAAACATCTCAAAAATAACATTCTATTACTGGACTCAAACTTGAAACCTTTGTAATCAGAAGCAGATACTTACACCCATCCATGTCCACAACGCCTTAGGAAACCTACTAGATGGTAACAGCATTCAGTTGCCCTTATTTTCCACCTAATATCCCAGCGTCTTCAGACACAGATGGATGTTGAATACTGACGGGTGACCTGGCTGAGAAAACTATATTATTTTTTTGATCAGTTTTGGCGCAGCAACATGTTTTTTTTTTGTTGTGCGAAACTGCTGTTAGTTGACAGTTTGAGCATCTACAAATCATCTACAAATCATCTACAAATCATCTACAAATCATCTACAAATCATCTACAAATCATCTAAAAAAAAAGGTGGTACTCAGTGTTGGAAGAGAAGGAATTAGGCTAAGCCTCACACACAGGTTACTAAAGACAGTAGGTTACTAAACACAGTAGTCAACTAAAGACAATGTTACCATAGAGCGTAGGTTACCAAAGACAGTAGTTTACCAAAGACAGTAGGTTACCATAGACAGGTTACTGAAGACCGTAGGCTACTAAAGACTGTAGGCTACTAAAGACAGTAGGTTACTAAAGACAGTAGGTTACCATAGACAGGCTACTGAAGACCGTAGGCTACTAAAGATCGTAGGCTACTAAAGACAGTAGGTTACTAAAGACAGTAGGTTACTAAAGACAGTAGGTTACTAAAGACAATAGGTTACTAAAGACAGTAGGTTACTAAAGACAGTAGGTTACTAAAGACCGTAGGTTACTAAAGAACGTAGGCTGCTAAAGACAGTAGGTTGCCAAAGACAGTAGGTTACCATAGACAGGTTACTGAAGACAGTAGGCTACTGAAGACAGTAGGCTACTGAAGACAGCAGGTTACTAAAGACAGTAGGCTGCTAAAGGCAGTAGGTTACTAAAGACAGTAGGCTGCTAAAGGCAGTAGGTTGCTAAAGACAGTAGATTACTAAAGACAGTAGGTTGCTAAAGACAGTAGGTTACTAAAGACAGTAGGCTGCTAAAGGCAGTAGGTTGCTAAAGGCAGTAGGTTGCTAAAGGCAGTAGGTTACTAAAGGCCGCAGGTTACTAAAGACAGTAGTTTACCAAAGACAGTAGTTTACCAAAGACAGTAGTTTACCAAAGACAGTAGTTTACCAAAGACAGTAGTTTACCAAAGACAATATGATACAGAAGACAGTAGGCTACTAAAGATAGTAGGTTACTGGATGTGTAAAGCAATCCATTATTACTAGCCTGGATAACAAGGTAGGTTGCACAGGATCTGTAAAACAATCCATTATTACTAGCCTGGATAACAAGGTAGGTTGCACAGGATCTGTAAAACAATCCATTATTACTAGCCTGGATAACAAGGTAGGTTGCACAGGATCTGTAAAACAATCCATTATTACCAGCCTGGATAACAAGGTAGGTTGCACAGGATCTGTAAAACAATCCATTATTACCAGCCTGGATAACAAGGTAGGTTGCACAGGATCTGTAAAACAATCCATTATTACCAGCCTGGATAACAAGGTAGGTTGCACAGGATCTGTAAAACAATCCATTATTACTAGCCTGGATAACAAGGTAGGTTGCACAGGATCTGTAAAACAATCCATTATTACCAGCCTGGATAACAAGGTAGGTTGCACAGGATCTGTAAAACAATCCATTATTACCAGCCTGGATAACAAGGTAGGTTGCACAGGATCTGTAAAACAATCCATTATTACCAGCCTGGATAACAAGGTAGGTTGCACAGGATCTGTAAAACAATCCATTATTACCAGCCTGGATAACAAGGTAGGTTGCACAGGATCTGTAAAACAATCCATTATTACCAGCCTGGATAACAAGGTAGGTTGCACAGGATCTGTAAAACAATCCATTATTACTAGCCTGGATAACAAGGTAGGTTGCACAGGATCTGTAAAACAATCCATTATTACTAGCCTGGATAACAAGGTAGGTTGCACAGGATCTGTAAAACAATCCATTATTACCAGCCTGGATAACAAGGTAGGTTGCACAGGATCTGTAAAACAATCCATTATTACCAGCCTGGATAACAAGGTAGGTTGCACAGGATCTGTAAAACAATCCATTATTACCAGCCTGGATAACAAGGTAGGTTGCACAGGATCTGTAAAACAATCCATTATTACCAGCCTGGATAACAAGGTAGGTTGCACAGGATCTGTAAAACAATCCATTATTACCAGCCTGGATAACAAGGTAGGTTGCACAGGATCTGTAAAACAATCCATTATTACCAGCCTGGATAACAAGGTAGGTTGCACAGGATCTGTAAAACAATCCATTATTACCAGCCTGGATAACAAGGTAGGTTGCACAGGATCTGTAAAACAATACATTATTACTAGCCTGGATAACAAGGTAGGTTGCACAGGATCTGTAAAACAATCCATTATTACTAGCCTGGATAACAAGGTAGGTTGCACAGGATCTGTAAAACAATCCATTATTACCAGCCTGGATAACAAGGTAGGTTGCACAGGATCTGTAAAACAATCCATTATTACCAGCCTGGATAACAAGGTAGGTTGCACAGGATCTGTAAAACAATCCATTATTACCAGCCTGGATAACAAGGTAGGTTGCACAGGATCTGTAAAACAATCCATTATTACCAGCCTGGATAACAAGGTAGGTTGCACAGGATCTGTAAAACAATCCATTATTACCAGCCTGGATAACAAGGTAGGTTGCACAGGATCTGTAAAACAATCCATTATTACCAGCCTGGATAACAAGGTAGGTTGCACAGGATCTGTAAAACAATCCATTATTACCAGCCTGGATAACAAGGTAGGTTGCACAGGATCTGTAAAACAATCCATTATTACCAGCCTGGATAACAAGGTAGGTTGCACAGGATCTGTAAAACAATCCATTATTACCAGCCTGGATAACAAGGTAGGTTGCACAGGATCTGTAAAACAATCCATTATTACTAGCCTGGATAACAAGGTAGGTTGCACAGGATCTGTAAAACAATCCATTATTACTAGCCTGGATAACAAGGTAGGTTGCACAGGATCTGTAAAACAATCCATTATTACTAGCCTGGATAACAAGGTAGGTTGCACAGGATCTGTAAAACAATCCATTATTACTAGCCTGGATAACAAGGTAGGTTGCACAGGATCTGTAAAACAATCCATTATTACCAGCCTGGATAACAAGGTAGGTTGCACAGGATCTGTAAAACAATCCATTATTACCAGCCTGGATAACAAGGTAGGTTGCACAGGATCTGTAAAACAATCCATTATTACCAGCCTGGATAACAAGGTAGGTTGCACAGGATCTGTAAAACAATCCATTATTACCAGCCTGGATAACAAGGTAGGTTGCACAGGATCTGTAAAACAATCCATTATTACCAGCCTGGATAACAAGGTAGGTTGCACAGGATCTGTAAAACAATCCATTATTACCAGCCTGGATAACAAGGTAGGTTGCACAGGATCTGTAAAACAATCCATTATTACCAGCCTGGATAACAAGGTAGGTTGCACAGGATCTGTAAAACAATCCATTATTACCAGCCTGGATAACAAGGTAGGTTGCACAGGATCTGTAAAACAATCCATTATTACCAGCCTGGATAACAAGGTAGGTTGCACAGGATCTGTAAAACAATCCATTATTACCAGCCTGGATAACAAGGTAGGTTGCACAGGATCTGTAAAACAATCCATTATTACCAGCCTGCTGAAACGGCGATTTAAAACCCTCAATGGTGTCTGTCCCTCCTACCTGAGGTCAAGCTTTTCCACAACTGAGGGGCTTTAATAGAGAATGCAAAACCCCCCTAATTGGTCCTGCATCTACTGTAGGTACATTATGCTTGGTCTTGAATTTGGTACATTAAGCAGACAGACTCCTTGTTCCTGCATCTAGGTATATTTTACAGACCGACACCGTGGTCCTGCATCTAGGTATATTTAAACAGACCGACTCCTTGGTCCTGCATCTAGGTATATTTAACAGACCGACTCCTTGGTCCAGCATCTAGGTACAGTAAACAGACCGACTCCTTGGTCCTGCATCTAGGTATATTTAACAGACCGACTCCTTGGTCCTGCATCTAGGTATATTTAACAGACCGACTCCTTGGTCCTGCATCTAGGTATATTTAACAGACCGACTCCTTGGTCCTGCATCTAGGTATATTTAACAGACCGACTCCTTGGTCCTGCATCTAGGTATATTTAACAGACCGACTCCTTGGTCCAGCATCTAGGTACAGTAAACAGACCGACTCCTTGGTCCAGCATCGAGGGACATTAAACAGACCGACTCCTTGGTCCTGCATCTAGGTATATTTAACAGACCGACTCCTTGGTCCTGCATCTCGGTATATTTAAGAGCCCGACTCCTTGGTCCAGCATCGAGGTACACTAAACAGACCGACACCGTGGTCCTGCATCTAGGTATATTTAAACAGACCGACTCCTTGGTCCTGCATCTAGGTATATTTAACAGACCGACTCCTTGGTCCAGCATCTAGGTACAGTAAACAGACCGACTCCTTGGTCCAGCATCTAAGTACATTAAACAGACCGACTCCTTGGTCCAGCATCTAGGTACATTAAACAGACCGACTCCTTGGTCCTGCATCTAGGTATATTTAACAGACCGACTCCTTGGTCCAGCATCTAGGTACAGTAAACAGACCGACTCCTTGGTCCAGCATCTAGGTACATTAAACAGACCGACTCCTTGGTCCAGCATCTAGGTATATTTAACAGACCGACTCCTTGGTCCTGCATCTAGCTATATTTAACAGACCGACTCCTTGGTCCTGCATCTAGGTATATTTAAACAGACCGACTCCTTGGTCCAGCATCTAGGTATATTTAACAGACCGACTCCTTGGTCCAGCATCTAGGTATATTTAAACAGACCGACTCCTTGGTCCTGCATCTAGGTATATTTAAACAGACCGACTCCTTGGTCCAGCATCTAGGTATATTTAACAGACCGACTCCTTGGTCCAGCATCTAGGTATATTTAAACAGACCGACTCCTTGGTCCAGCATCTAGGTATATTTAAACAGACCGACTCCTTGATCCTGCATCTAGGTACATTAAACAGACTGACTCCTTGGTCCTGCATCTAGGTACATTAAACAGACCGACTCCTTGGTCCTGCATCTAGGTACATTAAACAGACCGACTCCTTGGTCCTGCATCTAGGTATATTTAACAGACCGACTCCTTGGTCCTGCATCTAGGTATATTTAAACAGACCGACTCCTTGGTCCTGCATCTAGGTATATTTAACAGACCGACTCCTTGGTCCTGCATCTAGGTATATTTAAACAGACCGACTCCTTGGTCCTGCATCTAGGTACATTAAACAGACCGACTCCTTGGCATTGGAGAACCCTCACTGTATGAAAGGTGCATGTCTATCAGATAAGAGGGGGCACGGCAGTGCCTTAAAAGTTACGTGTAAGATCTTGACATCAGATTGATACTTTACAGGCAGTTAATGTAGTGCAGAGAAGTTCTCCTAACTACCAATATAAATTCTCCCCGTACATTTCCTTTGTTATGATGCAACAAGCAGCCTGGTCTCAGAGGAAAACCTATAAAATCTCCAAGATGTATGATCAGTTTACATCATCCAATTCGTGTGATATTGTACGACCAGGTAAGACGTATAATACTATACGTCCTCTAATTTGTATTATATTGTACGGCTGCTATTATATACAGAATGTAATCTAAAGTAAGGTAATGGATTATAAGAAATGGAGAGGCACAGATTTACATACCAAATCTTGGGAATTGCCCTGAAGCTAGATTGCACGCATGCACAAACACACACACACTCTCACAAACACACACACACGCACACACACACACACACACACACTCTCACAAACACACGCACACGCACGGGGGTGTGACTAAAAGTGAAACTTAAACGAGTCTATAAACACAGATTAACAGAGAGGTTCTCATCGCAGAGCAGAGATAATCTCATCACAGAGCAGAGATAGTCTTATCACACAGCAGAGAAGAGAAGACAGACAGACAGAGGAAACCTTTACAGAGAATCACAAACAGACATAATCTACATTTCACACATCTCTCCTCCGTTCTCTGGAAGACATCTTCACTCAGTGTTAGTCCAGACACCTCCGTACGGCTCAGTTTATCAGTGACCTATCATGGCGTCTACCATGGACAGTGCCAAGATCCTCTTCTCTGTTCTGTTTCTCTACGTCTGCTACCAGGGTAAGTCCTCTCTGTTCCTGGACAGGTTGGTTACTTTATCATCATGATGGGATGCAGATATGTCTTTTTTTATGCTGTTCATTACTGGAAGACAAGGTACACAGATAAACTAGTACACACAGGTACACACACACACATGCACGCAGTGGAGTAAAGTACTTAAGTAAAAATACACTAAAGTATTACTTAAATAGTTTTTGGGGTATCTGTACTTTAATTTTGACAACTTTTATTTTTAATTCACTACATTCCTAAATAAATAATGTACTTTTTAATCCATACATTTACCATGACACCCAAAAGTATAATTTTGAATGCTTAGCGGGACAGGAAAAAGGTCCAATTCACCTACTTATCAAGAGAAGACCCCTGGTCATCTCTACTGCCTCTGATCTGACAGACTCACTAAACAGAGAAGACCCATGGTCATCCCTACTGCCTCTGATCTGACAGACTCACTAAACAGAGAACATCCCTGGTCATCTCTACTGCCTCTGATCTGACAGACTCACTAAACAGAGAAGACCCATGGTCATCCCTACTGCCTCTGATCTGACAGACTCACTCAACAGAGAACACCCCTGGTCATCTCTACTGCCTCTGATCTGACAGACTCACTAAACAGAGAACATCCCTGGTCATCCCTACTGCCTCTGATCTGGTGGACTCACTAAACAGAGAACATCTCTGGTCATCTCTACTGCCTCTGATCTGACAGACTCCCTAAACAGAGAATATCCCTGGTCATCTCTACTGCCTCTGATCTGACAGACTCACTAAACAGAGAGCATACCTGGTCATCACTACTGCCTCTGATCTGACAGACTCCCTAAACAGAGAATATCCCTGGTCATCTCTACTGCCTCTGATCTGACAGACTCACTAAACACACATGCTTTGTTTGTAGATGATGTTAGAGTGTCCCCCTTTGCTATCTGTACATTTAAAAAGCAAGAAAATTGTGCCGTCTGGTTTTCTGAATATAAGGAATTTTAAAAGATTTATAGTTTTACTTTTGAAACTTAAGTATATTTTAGCAATTACATTTATTTTTGATACTTAAGTATATTTAAAAACAAAATACCTTTAGACTTTCTCAGGTAGTATTTTACTAGGTAACTTTCACTTTTACTCGAGTCATTTTCTCTTAAGGTATCTTTACCTTTACTCAAGTATGACAATTGGGTACTTTTTCCAACACTGCACGCACACGCACACACAAACACACACGCACACACACGCACACAAACACACACAAACACACACAAACGCACGAACACTAGAAAATGCTTCCATGGTGGGAATCCCCAGGCAGACAGCATCCATCCTTACCTAGTGTCTCTTTATCTCTCTCTCTTATCAATCTTAAACAATTTCTCTCTCTCTCTCTCTGTGTGTGTGTGTGTGTGTGTGTGTATGTGTGTGTGTGTGTGTGTGTGTGTGTGTGTGTGTGTGTGTGTGTGTGTGTGTGTGTGTGTGTGTGTATGTGTGTGTGTGTGTGCGCTGCACTTGACTCAAAGGCCCTTCCATAGAAACATCCACATTTTGGACTGAAATAGCAAGGATAACATTGGACAGTGTCAATGACCCTGTTTCCCACTACTATACTACATCAACCCTGAGACACTCAAGCCATAACTAATCATGGTCACAGCGAAGGGAGTATTACATTTCAAATGTAGGCTAAAACCCATTCAAAACTAGTATTTCATATTTCAGTTGTGGGATACCCAAATCTCTCCCACAAGGACACACTGTAATATGTGTGACATATTCACCTCCGGTTCTCTCCCTCCTTTCTGTTTCCTGTCCTCCCTCTTTGTCACACGTTGTTCTTTTGACTCAGTGCTCTGTGTCCTATCCCCCCATCTGTTTCCTATCCCCCTTCGGTCTCCTATCCCTCCCTCGGGCTCCTATCCCTCCATCGGTCTCCTATCCCTCCCTCTGTCTCCTATCCCTCCATCAGTCTCCTATCCCTCCCTCGGTCTCCTATCCCTCCCTCGGTCTCCTATCCCTCCCTCGGTCTCCTATCCCTCCAGCTGTCTCCTATCCCTCCCTCGGTCTCCTATCCCTCCATCGGTCTCCTATCCCTCCCTCGGTCTCCTATCCCTCCCTCGGTCTCCTATCCCTCCCTCGGTCTCCTATCCCTCCAGCTGTCTCCTATCCCTCCCTCGGTCTCCTATCCCTCCCTCGATCTCCTATCCCTCCCTCGGTCTCCTATCCCTCCCTCGGTCTCCTATCACTCCCTCGGTCTCCTATCCCTCCCTCGGTCTCCTATCCATCCCTCGGTCTCCTATCCCTCCAGCTGTCTCCTATCCCTCCATCGGTCTCCTATCCCTCCCTCGGTCTTCTATCCCTCCCTCGGTCTCCTATCCCTCCCTCGGTCTCCTATCCCTCCCTCGGTCTCCTATCCCTCCCTCGGTCTCCTATCACTCCCTCGGTCTCCTATCCCTCCCTCGGTCTCCTATCCATCCCTCGGTCTCCTATCCCTCCAGCTGTCTCCTATCCCTCCATCGGTCTCCTATCCCTCCCTCGGTCTTCTATCCCTCCCTCGGTCTCCTATCCCTCCCTCGGTCTTCTATCCCTCCCTCGGTCTCCTATCCCTCCCTCGGTCTCCACCCCTCCCTCGGTCTCCTATCCCTCCCTCGGTCTTATATCCCTCCCTCGGTCTCCTATCCCTCCCTCGGTCTCCTATCCCCCCATCGGTCTCTTATCCCTCCAGCTGTCTCCTATCCCTCCAGCTGTCTCCTATCCCTCCAGCTGTCTCCTATCCCTCCAGCTGTCTCCTATCCCTCCAGCTGTCTCCTATCCCCCCATCGGTCTCCTATCCCTCCCTCGGTCTCCTATCCCTCTCTCGGTCTCCTATCCCTCCATCGGTCTCCTATCCCTCCCTCTGTCTCCTATCCCTCCATCTATCTCCTATCCCTCCCTCGGTCTCCTATCCCCCCACCGGTCTCCTATCCCTCCCTCGGTCTCCTATCCCTCCATCGGTCTCCAATCCCTCCCTCGGTCTCCAATCCCTCCATCGGTCTCCTATCCCTCCATCGGTCTCCTATCCCTCCATCGGTCTCCTATCCCTCCATCGGTCTCCTATCCCTCCCTCGGTCTCCTATCCCTCCATCGGTCTCCTATCCCTTCCTCGGTCTCCTATCCCCCCATCGGTCTCCGATCCCTCCATCGGTCTCCTATCCCTCCCTCGGTCTCCTATCCCCCCATCGGTCTCCTATCCCTCCCTCGGTCTCCTATCCCTCCCTCGGTCTCCTATCCCTCCATCGGTCTCTTATCCCTCCCTCGGTCTCCTATCCCTCCATCGGTCTCCTATCCCTCCCTCGGTCTCCTATCCCCCCATCGGTCTCCTATCCCTCCAGCTGTCTCCTATCCCTCCATCGGTCTCCTGTCCCTCCATCGGTCTCCTGTCCCTCCATCGGTCTCCTGTCCCTCCATCGGTCTCATATCCCTCCCTCGGTCTCCTATCCCTCCCTCGGTCTCCTATCCCTCCAGCTGTCTCCTATCCCTCCATCGGTCTCCTATCCCTCCCTCGGTCTCCTATCCCTCCATCGGTCTCCTATCCCTTCCTCGGTTTCCTATCCCCCCATCGGTCTCCTATCCCTCCATCGGTCTCCTATCCCTCCCTCGGTCTCCTATCCCCCCATCGGTCTCCTATCCCCCCATCGGTCTCCTATCCCTCCATCGGTCTCCTATCCCTCCCTCGGTCTCCTATCCCTCCATCGGTCTCCTATCCCTCCCTCGGTCTCCTATCCCTCCACTGGTCTCCTATCCCTCCCTCGGTCTCCTATCCCCCCATCGGTCTCCTATCCCTCCCTCGGTCTCCTATCCCTCCATCGGTCTCCTGTCCCTCCATCGGTCTCCTGTCCCTCCATCGGTCTCCTGTCCCTCCATCGGTCTCCTATCCCTCCCTCGGTCTCCTATCCCTCCCTCGGTCTCCTATCCCTCCAGCTGTCTCCTATCCCTCCCTCGGTCTCCTATCCCTCCCTCGGTCTCCTATCCCTCCATCGGTCTCCTATCCCTCCCTCGGTCTCCTATCCCTCCCTCGGTCTCCTATCCCTCCCTCGGTCTCCTATCCCTCCCTCGGTCTCCTATCACTCCCTCGGTCTCCTATCCCTCCCTCGGTCTCCTATCCATCCCTCGGTCTCCTGTCCCTCCAGCTGTCTCCTATCCCTCCATCGGTCTCCTATCCCTCCCTCGGTCTTCTATCCCTCCCTCGGTCTCCTATCCCTCCCTCGGTCTTCTATCCCTCCCTCGGTCTCCTGTCCCTCCCTCGGTCTCCTGTCCCTCCCTCGGTCTCCTATCCCTCCCTCGGTCTTATATCCCTCCCTCGGTCTCCTATCCCTCCCTCGGTCTCCTATCCCCCCATCGGTCTCTTATCCCTCCAGCTGTCTCCTATCCCTCCAGCTGTCTCCTATCCCTCCTATCCCTCCAGCTGTCTCCTATCCCTCCAGCTGTCTCCTATCCCTCCAGCTGTCTCCTATCCCCCCATCGGTCTCCTATCCCTCCCTCGGTCTCCTATCCCTCTCTCGGTCTCCTATCCCTCCATCGGTCTCCTATCCCTCCCTCTGTCTCCTATCCCTCCATCTATCTCCTATCCCTCCCTCGGTCTCCTATCCCCCCACCGGTCTCCTATCCCTCCCTCGGTCTCCTATCCCTCCATCGGTCTCCTATCCCTCCCTCGGTCTCCAATCCCTCCATCGGTCTCCTATCCCTCCATCGGTCTCCTATCCCTCCCTCGGTCTCCTATCCCTCCATCGGTCTCCTATCCCTCCCTCGGTCTCCTATCCCTCCATCGGTCTCCTATCCCTTCCTCGGTCTCCTATCCCCCCATCGGTCTCCTATCCCTCCATCGGTCTCCTATCCCTCCCTCGGTCTCCTATCCCCCCATCGGTCTCCTATCCCTCCCTCGGTCTCCTATCCCTCCCTCGGTCTCCTATCCCTCCATCGGTCTCTTATCCCTCCCTCGGTCTCCTATCCCTCCATCGGTCTCCTATCCCTCCCTCGGTCTCCTATCCCCCCATCGGTCTCCTATCCCTCCAGCTGTCTCCTATCCCTCCATCGGTCTCCTGTCCCTCCATCGGTCTCCTGTCCCTCCATCGGTCTCCTGTCCCTCCATCGGTCTCATATCCCTCCCTCGGTCTCCTATCCCTCCCTCGGTCTCCTATCCCTCCAGCTGTCTCCTATCCCTCCATCGGTCTCCTATCCCTCCCTCGGTCTCCTATCCCTCCATCGGTCTCCTATCCCTTCCTCGGTTTCCTATCCCCCCATCGGTCTCCTATCCCTCCATTGGTCTCCTATCCCTCCCTCGGTCTCCTATCCCCCCATCGGTCTCCTATCCCCCCATCGGTCTCCTATCCCTCCATCGGTCTCCTATCCCTCCCTCGGTCTCCTATCCCTCCATCGGTCTCCTATCCCTCCCTCGGTCTCATATCCCTCCCTCGGTCTCCTATCCCTCCCTCGGTTTCCTATCCCTCCAGCTGTCTCCTATCCCTCCATCGGTCTCCTATCCCTCCCTCGGTCTCCTATCCCTCCATCGGTCTCCTATCCCTTCCTCGGTTTCCTATCCCCCCATCGGTCTCCTATCCCTCCATCGGTCTCCTATCCCTCCCTCGGTCTCCTATCCCCCCATCGGTCTCCTATCCCCCCATCGGTCTCCTATCCCTCCATCGGTCTCCTATCCCTCCCTCGGTCTCCTATCCCTCCATCGGTCTCCTATCCCTCCCTCGGTCTCCTATCCCTCCACTGGTCTCCTATCCCTCCCTCGGTCTCCTATCCCCCCATCGGTCTCCTATCCCTCCCTCGGTCTCCTATCCCTCCATCGGTCTCCTGTCACTCCATCGGTCTCCTGTCCCTCCATCGGTCTCCTGTCCCTCCATCGGTCTCCTATCCCTCCCTCGGTCTCCTATCCCTCCCTCGGTCTCCTATCCCTCCCTCGGTCTCCTATCCCTCCATCGGTCTCTTATCCCTCCCTCGGTCTCCTATCCCTCCATCGGTCTCCTATCCCTCCCTCGGTCTCCTATCCCCCCATCGGTCTCCTATCCCTCCAGCTGTCTCCTATCCCTCCATCGGTCTCCTGTCCCTCCATCGGTCTCCTGTCCCTCCATCGGTCTCCTGTCCCTCCATCGGTCTCATATCCCTCCCTCGGTCTCCTATCCCTCCCTCGGTCTCCTATCCCTCCCTCGGTCTCCTATCCCTCCAGCTGTCTCCTATCCCTCCATCGGTCTCCTATCCCTCCCTCGGTCTCCTATCCCTCCATCGGTCTCCTATCCCTTCCTCGGTTTCCTATCCCCCCATCGGTCTCCTATCCCTCCATCGGTCTCCTATCCCTCCCTCGGTCTCCTATCCCCCCATCGGTCTCCTATCCCCCCATCGGTCTCCTATCCCTCCATCGGTCTCCTATCCCTCCCTCGGTCTCCTATCCCTCCACTGGTCTCCTATCCCTCCCTCGGTCTCCTATCCCCCCATCGGTCTCCTATCCCTCCCTCGGTCTCCTATCCCTCCATCGGTCTCCTGTCCCTCCATCGGTCTCCTGTCCCTCCATCGGTCTCCTGTCCCTCCATCGGTCTCCTATCCCTCCCTCGGTCTCCTATCCCTCCCTCGGTCTCCTATCCCTCCATCGGTCTCCTGTCCCTCCATCGGTCTCCTGTCCCTCCATCGGTCTCCTGTCCCTCCATCGGTCTCCTATCCTTCCCTCGGTCTCCTATCCCTCCCTCGGTCTCCTATCCCTCCCTCGGTCTCCTATCCCTCCAGCTGTCTCCTATCCCTCCCTCGGTCTCCTATCCCTCCCTCGGTCTCCTATCCCTCCATCGGTCTGCTATCCCTCCCTCGGTCTCCTATCCCTCCATCGGTCTCCTATCCCTCCCTCGGTCTCCTATCCCTCCCTCGGTCTCCTATCCCTCCCTCGGTCTCCTATCCCTCCCTCGGTCTCCTATCCCTCCATCGGTCTCCTATCCCTCCCTCGGTCTCCTATCCCTCCATCGGTCTCCTATCCCTCCAGCTGTCTCCTTATTTCTCCATCACTAATTCTCTATAACTTTACAACATTAGTTGTTGTTGGGGCAATTATCTGCTTGACTGTTTAACAGAATTCAATGTTTTTGTAAATTCTCTTTCTCTCCTCTTTCAGTGACTCATGGCCAGATGGTGATGGACTGCTGTCTGGAGGTCAACAAAAAAGAGATCCCACAACGCATTGTCACTGGTTACCAACCTCAGGTTAGGGGTCAAGGCTGCTCCATTGACGCCATGGTGTGAGTATCCTATTGACTGAGAGACCGGAGGTTCAGGTATTCGCTTAAAGACTTAGGCCGCGTTCCAGGCTGACCACATTGCAGTCAACTGACAGATTTCACAATGCCTGAATAAGTCTTTAACATATTAGCTAGACTCTTCAGATGATACAGCAATTGGATATCTGACTCAACAGCCAATGACATGGCATGTAACCACACGACTGCAATGAGGTCGCCCCGGAATGCCACCAGTGTCCAATCCAAAACTCTTCCTGGAGATCAGAGAGGATTGGATTGGCCTAAAAGCAGTGTGGTGAAAACTCCAACTGACGTTATGGTTGTATATAGACGATGGTCTGTACTGATGTGGTGCTTGTATTGTGTTCCAGCTTCAACACCAGAAAGGGACGTAGGCTGTGTGCCCCCACCGACCCTGCCTGGGTTACTAACCTGATGAAACACATGGACAAGCTGATCAAGATGTGCGATGACACCAACTTCAAGGTATGCTGTTCTCACTTAGACTGCACGCTCAGTTCAACGTCTGCATTGGGCCGTACAGCATTTACAGGGATACGGCCTCTGCAGAAGTCAGGACATTCATACCTCTTGCTCTTCGCCGAGCAGCGCAGAGCTGTTTTGAATGAAGTCGTCAAGGAAGTGAGTTTGTGTTTATACAGTACCTCCCTCCCCCACCTACTGTCAACCAATCGTGACCAACGCGGAGTTGTCTGTGTTATTGCAGCATTTGAGAGGCGCACGGCGAAGGGGATTCAGAGCTAAATTTGGCCTCTGCGTGCCTCCTGAGGCGCCATCTGTAGGGAGCCTCTGACCACATATTCAGATCAAGTGTAAATGGTCTCTTAGACTCCATCTTTTAGCAACATGTTACGTTACTCTTACGTTGTGTCATTGTCCTGAAGACTAAGGGCTGGATTTAATCCTTATCGCGGACGATCTGCCAAGAAAACATGTGATAGTAATTTCTGATTGAGCCTAGACATGCAGCGTTTACAGGGAATGTGGTCTCAAGACACATCGCCTTTTTAAATTTAAATCTATCATCAACTAGGATCTTCTGCAATACGTCTGTGATTCGGATCAAATCCAGTGCTAACGTTCAAACTCCAACTGATCTAACACTGTCTGTGTGTATCTGTGTGTTTGCAGGGTAAACACTGTAAGAAGTTGATGTCCAAGCAGTCCTAAAGTCCCAATTGGACGCCCTCCCTCCACCCTCACTGCCACCTCACTGCCACCTCCACCCCCCTTCTCCTGGTCCATGGGAGTTTTTTTTTTTTAAATGAATGGAAAAATGTGATTCCTCCTACCACTAGTGCACTTTTTCAGTTTCCTTCCATCTTCAGTCTTTATCCAGCAGACCATGTTGTTTCTTCTGTCAGTTTTTACCCAGCATGCCATGTTGTTTCCTTCTGTCTTCAGTTTTTACCCAGCATGCCATGTTGTTTCCTTCTGTCTTCAGTTTTTACCCAGCAGACCATGTTGTTTCCTTCTGTCTTCAGTTTTTACCCAGCAGACCATGTTGTTTCCTTCTGTCTTCAGTTTTTACCCAGCATGCCATGTTGTTTCCTTCTGTCTTCAGTTTTTACCCAGCAGACCATGTTGTTTCCTTCTGTCTTCAGTTTTTACCCAGCAGACCATGTTGTTTCCTTCTGTCTTCAGTTTTTACCCAGCATTCCATGTTGTTTCCTTCTGTCTTCAGTTTTTACCCAGCATGCCATGTTGTTTCCTTCTGTCTTCAATTTTTACCCAGCAGACCATGTTGTTTCCTTCTGTCTTCAGTTTTTACCCAGCAGACCATGTTGTTTCCTTCTGTCTTCAGTTTTTACCCAGCATGCCATGTTGTTTCCTTCTGTCTTCAGTTTTTACCCAGCATGCCATGTTGTTTCCTTCTGTCTTCAGTTTTTACCCAGCATGCCATGTTGTTTCCTTCTGTCTTCAGTTTTTACCCAGCAGACCATGTTGTTTCCTTCTGTCTTCAGTTTTTACCCAGCAGACCATGTTGTTTCCTTCTGTCTTCAGTTTTTACCCAGCATGCCATGTTGTTTCCTTCTGTCTTCAGTTTTTACCCAGCATGCCATGTTGTTTCCTTCTGTCTTCAATTTTTACCCAGCAGACCATGTTGTTTTCTTCTGTCTTCAGTTTTTACCCAGCATGCCATGTTGTTTCCTTCTGTCTTCAGTTTTTACCCAGCATGCCATGTTGTTTCCTTCTGTCTTCAGTTTTTACCCAGCAGACCATGTTGTTTCTCAGTGGCACATTCATGTACTATATCTTTTATAACTTTTATGTGACAAAATGATAAATAACATTCCAGAAAGAGTAAATTAGCTTTGATTCCACCTGGGAACCTTAAAGCTACAGTCTGGGATTGGAAAAGTAATAAAACAACTATTTTATTAACATGTATTTAATCAGGGGAGCCACATTGAGACCAGGGACTCATTTTCAATGGTGCCTTTAGATCACAAAGCTATAACGTGTTTAGCTAGCTGATATGTGAAATACCTATTCTGTCAAGTCAAGGTTTCAGCAACGCCTGGGCTGAGGAGAGTGCCCTATAGCTTTAAGGTCATAAGTCAGGGGTTAAAGGTCAGGGGTCAAAACGTACTGGCAGCTGGTTCAAACACCCATCTTTAAATTAAACTCAGAGACAATCAAACATTTGCTAACTTTTTGTGAACTTTGCATTTAATTAATATAGATTTTTCATTGATCCTTTTTAACAATGACTGTCAAATCAAGATTTTGAGTGAACTTGAATTCATTTTTTAATTAAATGAGACCTTTAATGACTAACCTCAAAAGGTAAAATATTGTAGTTCATTGATACCTTGCTCTTGTCTATTTTGAAGGATTAAACTGTGAGTAGATGAAATTAAAGGAACTGTAAAGTGACTGGTCCATTTATGGGTGTAACATTTATAAAACGTGTTGTGGTCCCTAGCTACAGTTATTGATGCAGGTTTAGAGTGCATCCTAATTGGCACCCTATGGGCCCTATGGGTCCTGGTTAAAATAAGTGCACTATGGAGGGAATATGTTGGGATACGGATAAGTTTGATTAAGATATCAGACATTGATTTGAGAGTCCAGATAAAAGTCCCCAGAACCAAAAAAAAAAAATCCATCTTTATCTACACTGTTTAAGATTGCTGCATATTTTTTTTACATCTAGGGGCTATTTCCAAAAGCCTATTCCAACCCTATTCCACAAAAAGGCATTTTTTTTTTTTTGGGGGGGGGGGGGGTGGTTGTGAGAGAGAGACAGAGAGAGAGTGAGAGAGAGAGCGAGAGCAAGCGAGGGAGAGCAGGTGAGAAAAATAAATCCGAAATGAAAACTACAGTGAAAGCTAAAGCCTTACCAAAATAGAGGCTACAGCCAAACAAAAGAAGAAGTTATAGCAAACAAGAGTAGAGTTCAGCCACCTTGTGATTAGAAATCTGTGAACTGAGAGACAACAAAGAATACTGGAACACACACACACTAAATGGGAACTGGGCCAGACTGTAGGAGTATTGCTTCATACCACATTTGAACACAAACTTGAATTTATTGCCACATTTACAAGGTGTGTTTTTCCATAGAACTCCAGGCTATGACATCTGGGAGTTTTCCCACCTTTGGGAGCGATGAAAGAAAACATTGGGGAGCACAATACGTCAGAATACACAGTTAATAGTATTTTTCTTTAGGAGGTGTGTGCAAACATCTTGAGAATGGGGGTGGATGGGAAAAACCGGCATGTCATGACTTCCTTTCCAGCGAAGGGGTTCACGCATCCTGTTTTCCTTCTAGCATGTCATCTAGATTGACAATTAATTACAAGTCCATAACATGTTGTGCCGTTAAATGAAACACACAATAAGATAATAATAATAATAATAAATAATAATAATAATAATATAATAATAATAATAATAATATAATAATAATAATAATATAATAATAAATAATAATAATAATAATAATAATAATATAATAATAATAATAATAATAATATAATAATAAATAATAATAATAATAATATAATAATAAATAATAAATAATAATAATAATAATAATAAATAATAATAATAATAAATAATAAATAATAATATAATAATAATAATAATAATATAATAATAATAATAAATAATAAATAATAATAATAATAAATAATAATAAATAATAATAATAATAATAATAATAATAATAAATAATAATAATAATAAATAATAAATAATAATAATAATAATAATATAATAATAATAATAATATAATAATAATAATATAATAATAATAATATAATAATAATAATAAATAATAATAATAATAATAAATAATAATAATAATAATATAATAATAATAATTAATAATAATAATAAATAATAATAAATAATAATAATAAATAATAATATAATAATAATAATAATAATAATAATATAATAATAATAATAATAACTTTATCCTCGTGGGGAAGTTTTGGTTGCGGCTCTGTGCAAAATGGAAGATTATCCCCCGTATAAAGACAGAGGATAAATACAAGTAGGAAATGCATTCCTTTTCCACAACTGTTTACACCCGTTTGCTGAATCTTTGGGCCATTTTTCCCCCAAACCACTAAATATAAAACGCTACAAATCTCTAGCAAAAGCAAACGCTACATTGAAAACTGTTCTCTTTACAAAATGTTTTTATTTTGCAACACGCCACATGAATAGAGGTGTCTACCAACACACTGATGTGTTCAACACAAACCACTACTATGAATAGAGCTGTCTACCAACACACTGATGTGTTCAACACAAACCACTACTATGAATAGAGGTGTCTACCAACACACTGATGTGTTCAACACAAACCACTACTATGAATGGAGGTGTCTACCAACACACTGATGTGTTCAACACAAACCACTACTATGAATAGAGCTGTCTACCAACACACTGATGTGTTCAACACAAACCACTACTATGAATGGAGGTGTCTACCAACACACTGATGTGTTCAACACAAACCACTACTATGAATGGAGGTGTCTACCAACACACTGATGTGTTCAACACAAACCACTACTATGAATAGAGCTGTCTACCAACACACTGATGTGTTCAACACAAATAACTACTATGAATAGAGCTGTCTACCAACACACTGATGTGTTCAACACAAACCACTACTATGAATAGAGCTGTCTACCAACACACTGATGTGTTCAACACAAACCACTACTATGAATAGAGGTGTCTACCAACACACTGATGTGTTCAACACAAACCACTACTATGAATAGAGGTGTCTACCAACACACTGATGTGTTCAACACAAACCACTACTATGAATAGAGCTGTCTACCAACACACTGATGTGTTCAACACAAACCACTACTATGAATAGAGGTGTCTACCAACACACTGATGTGTTCAACACAAATAACTACTATGAATAGAGCTGTCTACCAACACACTGATGTGTTCAACACAAATAACTACTATGAATAGAGGTGTCTACCAACACACTGATGTGTTCAACACAAACCACTACTATGAATAGAGCTGTCTACCAACACACTGATGTGTTCAACACAAACCACTACTATGAATAGAGCTGTCTACCAACACACTGATGTGTTCAACACAAAACACTACTATGAATAGAGCTGTCTACCAACACACTGATGTGTTCAACACAAATAACTACTATGAATAGAGCTGTCTACCAACACACTGATGTGTTCAACACAAAGAACTACTATGAATAGAGGTGTCTACCAACACACTGATGTGTTCAACACAAATAACTACTATGAATAGAGCTGTCTACCAACACACTGATGTGTTCAACACAAACCACTACTATGAATAGAGCTGTCTACCAACACACTGATGTGTTCAACACAAACCACTACTATGAATAGAGGTGTCTACCAACACACTGATGTGTTCAACACAAACCACTACTATGAATAGAGGTGTCTACCAACACACTGATGTGTTCAACACAAAACACTACTATGAATAGAGCTGTCTACCAACACACTGATGTGTTCAACACAAACCACTACTATGAATAGAGGTGTCTACCAACACACTGATGTGTTCAACACAAACCACTACTATGAATAGAGGTGTCTACCAACACACTGATGTGTTCAACACAAAACACTACTATGAATATCCCATCAGTTATGTCTTTTGCATTTTCAGTGTGACACTGTAGCCGGTTGTAAAATATTGTTACAGTCATGTATGACTACGCAAATATACATAAATAAAACACTCAAATGCACTACAGTAACAAAAACATTGTAATTGATTTCCAAAATATAGTATTTTTGAACACTTGTGTTTGGCACCCTATGTATCACTTACCCAAGAGGAGAAAACCAGGAAAACAATTCAGTAAGATAAAGGGCTTTCTGTACAAGAACAAAAAATGAAAGTAGCTCATTCTTTAAAAAAATCTAAAAACAAAGACAAAAATGCATGCAAAATGTAAGAATAGAAGACATTAGGCTGCATCCTGCCTCCTATTTTGGTCTGACCACAGTACCTCATCTACATCACAAGCCATGTTCTCCCTGGCTCAACAGCACCTCATCTACATCACAAGCCATGTTCTCCCTGGCTCAACAGCACCTCATCTACATCACAAGCCATGTTCTCCCTGGCTCAACAGCACCTCATCTACATCACAAGCCATGTTCTCCCTGGCTCAACAGCACCTCATCTACATCACAAGCCATGTTCTCCCTGGCTCAACAGCACCTCATCTACATCACAAGCCATGTTCTCCCTGGCTCAACAGCACCTCATCTACATCACAAGCCATGTTCTCCCTGGCTCAACAGCACCTCATCTACATCACAAGCCATGTTCTCCCTGGCTCAACAGCACCTCATCTACATCACAAGCCATGTTCTCCCTGGCTCAACAGCACCTCATCTACATCACAAGCCATGTTCTCCCTGGCTCAACAGCACCTCATCTACATCACAAGCCATGTTCTCCCTGGCTCAACAGCACCTCATCTACATCACAAGCCATGTTCTCCCTGGCTCAACAGCACCTCATCTACATCACAAGCCATGTTCTCCCTGGCTCAACAGCACCTCATCTACATCACAAGCCATGTTCTCCCTGGCTCAACAGCACCTCATCTACATCACAAGCCATGTTCTCCCTGGCTCAACAGCACCTCATCTACATCACAAGCCATGTTCTCCCTGGCTAAACAGCAGAGAAAGACTCTTCTGGAGTGACGGATCCAGCCGCCCAAAGCCCCCACATCAACGTCACCACATCCATCCTCCATTGCCTGGAGAAGAGGCAGGCGTGCAAGGGGATGGCGGTCACACACCTTCCATCACCATGCCGAAAAAAAACTCTTCAATTGTGTGTAGGAATGGGGAATATGGTGGGAGGTATAGAACAATACATTGTGGGTGGTTAATGAACCAGTTGCGGACCAGAGCAGCCCGGTGGAAACTCACGTTAACCCTCTGAGTTTTGCTCAAATGGCACCCTGTAGACCGGTTTCAGCCGAATTCGGTTGAATTGTAATACACAGTCCAATGTAGAAAAGCCCACCTGGTGAATGTTATTGAATATTGTTTTGTCTGCAATGATGTGGTTCTGGATTTCTCGTAGTCTAATGGTATTGTTTGCCACCACCATGTTCACACTAGCCGGTCTCCTGTTCTGGTGTGAACAGCCGGTGTCTTCCATCATGGCCTGGCCATCTCTCAGTTCTGAACAAGACCCAAACATGATTGGTTACAGTAAGATAAAATAATCTATTTTCTTTCAATATGAAATGACATTACCGTAACATTGGCCAACAACCACTGGGTAACATAGGCCTACTGATATGTCGGACTACAGTATAAATACATAAAGACCATAGAGTATATAGTAGGCAACTTACCGGATCTCATTTCTAAATGTACAGATGATAGATGCAACCGTGTAGCGGCTCAGGTTGGGCTGAACTCTCTGCCCAGCCTCCCTCATACTCAATCCATGGATGAGCACATGGTCAACCAATGAGGCCCTGATCTCATCTGAGACAACTGTCCTCGTCTCACTCCCTTCACCTCCAGCTCTTTCTTCACCATTGACTTCCATTTTCCTCCAGAACAGGAGAGCTCCTCTGTGGCCTTTTATAGTGCTAAAGCTCTGATTTCTAAGTGAACAACTTAGCAGCTAGTGTTTACACCTGTGAGGAGTGGGTGTTGCCAACTAGTATATAGAGCTTGGCATTGGGATCGGTGTTGCTTTCCAAAGGGACTAAAGAGATCTTCATTTTGAATGTTGTGCCTAATGTAGAGAACTGTGTGTAATGTTTTGCAAAAAGTGTGATATAGAATTGAAAACTGAGTGTAAAGCAGGAATTGTGCTTGCAATTTTGCAGACTCGGTTTAGGGATTTGGTACATGAGTTTCAGGTTTCGGTGATTTATAGAACTGGTGGTAGAGGTTAACACAGGGGATCTAGTAGTGTGTGTGTGTGTGTGTGTGTGTGTGTGTGTGTGTGTATGTGTATGTGTATGTGTGTGTGTGTGTATGTGTATGTGTGTGTGTGTGTGTGTGTGTGTGTGTGTGTGTGTGTGTGTGTGCGTGTGTGTGTGTGTGTGTGTGTGTGTGTGTGTGTGTGTGTGTGTGTGTGTGTGTGTGTGTGTGTGTGTGTGTAAAACTGTGATGATCATCTGGTCCTACTGGTGGTTTTAAACATTCAGGAGCCTTACTGCCGCTGGGATAAAGGATCGCTTGGCCTCATTTCTCCCTGAGGGGAGTAGCTCAAACCTCTGGTAAAGAGAATGTCTGGGCTCCATCAGTACCTTGTGGGCTTTTGGGAAGGATCTTATGACATAAATAACCTCCTCATCTGTCTGCTTGACCCCCCTAGCACCTTAGTAGCAGAGCGAACAATTGTATTGCAGCTTTTTGTCGATTGCTTACACACTGAAAGTGAATGCTTAGACAAAAGCATCAACACTTAACTTTTGTATCTATGCCTTAAACAAAGGTACAAAAAGTACAAACACATTTTCCACTTAGCAATTTGTTTGCAATTCTGCAAACCACTTTCTAAACACTACACACGGTTTCTTAAATTAGACACTTTGTTCAAGAATGAAATCTCTGGGAAAACACTTCTATTGAAAATGCAAAACATACCTGAAACTGGCTACACACACACACACACACACACACACACACACACACACACACACACACACACACACACACACACACACACACACACACACACACACACACACACACACACACACACACACGAAAACACTTCTACAGTAATTGAACACCAATTAGTCTGAACCTTACCACTACAAATAGACCTCAGGTAAGATCACATCTTTGGTGAGAACTTTACAAACATGGAGGCAGTGAGAGGCAAAGGCAGAGGCCAAAGAGCACCAATAGACGGAGACATATTTCCGACAACATTAAGGGCAACTTTGGTGGACCGTGTCATAAATCATGGCCTTTACGGAGAGTCCAGCCCAACCTGAGTCGCTACACGGTAGCATCCAGAATACGGACATTTAGACTGGAGAACAGGTATGTCTTCAACTTTCTACACTAGACTGTACCTATGGAATTGTTGCACATCAATCTGCATCACAGTATAATGTAGTCCTACAATATTAGGTCTATACTCAGTGAACATAAAAAATAGGTATAGTGCTGTGAAGTACATGTAATACCGTTGTGACGTTACTGTGTACAGTATTACACTACAGTACGTAAAAAAAATAAACTAACCAATGACATTCTTGCATTTTCTACAGAACTGGGTGGAAGATGACGTCTGTTCTTCATGAACAGGAACTGGCCGTTGTCAATCTAGTGTTGGCAAACCATACCATCTGCCTACATAAACCACAAGAGCAAATCATCACAGAACCCACAGCATTCCATAATATCAACCGCGTCAGTATGTCGACACTCTGCCGCATCTTGCGTCAACAACAACTTACAATGAAGTAGCTGTACAGGGCTAATCTGAGAGGAACAGCATTAGTCAGACCTTTGCTATGATTATGTGGAAGTAAGTGTCACTGTACTATACTGTGATACAGTAATGGCAGGAGATTGTTTCAATGCAGTGCCAATAGGACACATTCAGACAGCATTATGTGACCTAGGCACAAAGTCTACATTTTCACACAAGGATGGGGGGTGTGGGGGGCACACCTGCCTTGCCTTGCCTGTTGTAGTTTTGACTGAATGTGTCTGACCCAACCCACCCCACACCCCCCATCCTTGTGTGAAAATGTAGACTTTGTAGTCCTGTGTTTTAAGTTACACCGCGGTACAGCATCTTCTGTTAGAGACCTGGGCTTCGATGCAGCCGCCTCATGAGTTTATTTTCCGTTGAAGCTGGGTTCAATCTAGCTAAAACCAGGCGTCGGGGCCAAAATGTTACAGGCCAAAGAGCCGTTGTGAATGTCCCTGGGCAGCACGGTGGGGGGGGGGGGGGATATCACCTTGTGTGCCGCTGTTAGTCTGCAAGGAATTCTCCATCACCATGCCACCCTCGGTCCCTACAATACTGCAACACATAATCATATTTCTGGATGTATCACCATGCCACCCTCGGTCCCTTCAATACTGCAACACATAGTCATATTTCTGGATGTATCACCATGCCACCCTCGGTCCCTTCAATACTGCAACACATAAACATATTTCTGGATGTATCACCATGCCACCCTCGGTCCCTACAATACTGCAACACATAATCATATTTCTGGATGTATCACCATGCCACCCTCGGTCCCTACAATACTGCAACACATAATCATATTCCTGGATGTATCACCATGCCACCCTCGGTCCCTACAATACTGCAACACATAATCATATTTCTGGATGTATCACCATGCCACCCTCGGTCCCTACAATACTGCAACACATAATCATATTCCTGGATGTATCACCATGCCACCCTCGGTCCCTACAATACTGCAACACATAATCATATTCCTGGATGTATCACCATGCCACCCTCGGTCCCTACAATACTGCAACACATAATCATATTCCTGGATGTATCACCATGCCACCCTCGGTCCCTACAATACTGCAACACATAATCATATTCCTGGATGCACTACATAGTACAGCTGTACAGGACGGGCCAGAGCAGTCCAGGTTTGTTGTCATCTGGGATAATGTTAATTTCCACCGGGCTGCTCTGGTCAGGGACTGGTTCACCAACCACAATAACTTCACATTTGTATACTTGCCCCTCTCACTCCCTATTTCTCAATCTGATTGAGGAATTATTTTCGGCTTGGGGTTGGAAAGTGTTTGACCGCCAACCACAACCGCCTGCCTCTTCTGTAAACAATGGAAGAGGCATGCAGAGACATTGAGGTGGACACAGTCCAGGGTTGGATACGGCACGCAATGCAACATTTTATCCAGGGATGACGTTGCTTGTGACGTGGATGAGGTGATGTGGCCAGACCCTAACAGAAGGCAGGATCCATAAACCGTCCTGTCCTGTCACGTTCTGACCTTTATTTCCGTTGTTTTGTCATTATTTAGTATGGTCAGGGTGTGAGTTGGGGTGGGCAGTCTATGTTTGTTTTTCTATGATTTGGGGATTTCTATGTTTCGGCCTAGTATGGTTCTCAATCAGAGGCAGGTGTCATTAGTTGTCTCTGATTGAGAATCATACTTAGGTAGCCTGGGTTGCACTGTTTGTTTGTGGGTGATCGTCTATGTTGATTGCTTGTGTCAGCACAGTTCTCATTAGCTTCACGGTCGTTATTTCGTTTATTGTTTTTGTACAGTGTGTTTCCGTGTCTGTGTTTTTCACCACACGGTACTGTTTTGGGTTTCGTTCGTTCCACATTTATTGTTTTTGTATTTCAGTCGTGTTCATGTGTAGTACTTCTTATTAAAAGAACCATGGACACTTACCACGCCGCATATTGGTCCTCCGATCCTTCTCGCCTCTCCTCTTCGGAAGAAGAGGAGGAAATCCCTGACAACTCCATCTCTTACAATCCCTTTTACAATACTTTTGTTTACCACTGTAGTTATTTTTCTTTCTGTGAGTTTACAGTAATGTATTGTATTGATTACTGTAATGTAATTCTACTGTATTTTTTTGTTGTTGTAAAGCCTTTCTATTTTTGTGTTCATTGAAATGTGAGTAGATTTTCTGGAACAATCTTTAACAGAAGCCTGTGTATGAAAACATCAAAGGTATACAAAGTACGGAAGACGCTAGTGTTTTGTATGAAAGTACATCAGTGTGTTGCTGCTTTGGAAGAGTAATTCAAATGGTGCATGTGTGTATCATTTTGTAGCAAAAAATGCCCTTTTGAAAAACGATTGTTAGGTTTTGTTTGCAGAGTTGTCACATTCTGACCTTGTTTTGTCTTTATTTAGTATGGTCAGGGCGTGAGTTGGTGGTGAGTTGGGGTGGGCAGTCTATGTTTGTTTTTCTATGTTTGGTTTCTGTGTTCGGCCTAGTATGGTTCTCAATCAGAGGCAGGTGTCGTTGGTTGTCTCTGATTGAGAATCATACTTAGGTAGCCCTTTTCCACCTGTGTTTTCGTGGGTGTTTGTTTTCCGTGTCAGTGTTTGTCGCGGGACTGTTTTGTTTATGCACGTTATTTTTGTTTTGTTCGAGTGTTCAGTTGTTTTTTGTGAATAAATCATTATGGACACTGTGTTTTGGTCAGATCCTTGCTACACCTCAGACGAAGAGGAGGAAATCCGTTACAAGAGTTTCATTTTGACATAGAAGTGAGATGTTATTCTCCAAGTGTTGTGTCTTATTTGGCTTGTGTGTTGAGATGACACTATGAGGCAAATTCCACAACAAGTGTTGCGATTGCAAAAAAAATGAACATTTCTGAGACATTAGCATATCCTTAGAAACAGATGCAATATGTTAGGATACTTGTAAAACTGTGACAACAGAACATACTTCAGACTGTTTTCTATCCAATACTAATAATAATATGCATATATTAGCAACTGGGACTGAGGAGCAGGCCGTCTACTCTGGACACCTCTGGGCACCTTTCATCCAAGCTACTCAATACTGCCCCCTGTAGCCATAAGAAGTTAAAGCAACAAGCTGTCCGGTCTCACAACAGATGTTTGTCAAATTTCAAAGGTTAAATGAATTCATTGATTAATTCTGAATGGTTAAGCTAAGGATTGGCATAGGGAAAAACTAAATAGCCTAGTACTGGGCTTGAACAATGAGACCCTCAGAGCCGGAGCTCGCGGCTCACGCACAAGTTTCCTCGATTGTAATAGCTCTCACTGTTGACCCTAGTGGACGGGTTTTAATGTAGTCTCCTGACGTCCCGCTTACTTGGACAGACGTCTTACACCTCGACTCAATCTGTGTTGCCGAGTGTTTACGGTGAATGCAGTCTCTGCCAACACAGGAACATTTTGCCTTTAAATTTCAATCACGCTGTAACGCTGAACTTCGAGAGGTACAGATGGGATAGATCCCCTAATTTTGGATCTTGAGCGACCTGGCTGTATTATAGATGCTCATCCTCCTTATCTGGGCTAAAATACATGGGAACGGGGCCATACTGTACAGACTAGGAGTATTTCCTCATATTTCATCTTAACACACAAACTGGATTTTTTTTCAACATTCCCAAGGTGGGCTTTTCCATAGAACTCCAGGTGGCATGTGGGAGTTTTCATACACCTCCTTTGGTAGAGATGAGAGAGAAACACAACATGTGTGGGGTGAGCAAAATACTCATCCACACTACGTCAGAATAAACAGTCACTTTATAGTCAGACACTTTACAGTCATGTACATTACATGACCAAAATGCTCGTTGAACATCTCATTGCAAAATCATGGGCATTAATACAGAGTTGGTCCCCCCTCTGCTGCTAAAACAGTGTCCAGTCTTTTGGAAAGGCTTTCCACAAGACATGGAACATTGCTGCAGGGACTTGCTTCCATTCAGCCACAAGAGCATTTGTGATGTCAGGCACTGATGTTGGGGGATTAGGCCTGGCTGGCAGTCAGAGTTCCAATTCATCCCAAATGTGTTCGAAGGGGTTGAGGTCCTATGAAGGTGCCACGTTGAAAGTCACTGAGCTCTTCAGAAAAGGCAATTTTACTGCCATTGTTTGTCTATGGAGATTGCATGGCAATGCGCTCAATTTTATACACCTGTCAGCAACAGGTGTGGGTGAAATAGCCAATTCCACTAATTTGAAGGGGTGTTCACATACTTCTGTATATACAGTACCAGTCAAAAGTTTGGACACAGCTACTCATTCAAGGCTTTTTCTTTATTTTTACTATTTTCTTCATTGTAGAATATAATCTTCAAAGTAGACACCCTTTTCCTTGATGACAGCTTTGCACCCTCTTGACATCCTCTCAACCAGCTTGATGAAGTAATCACCTGGAATGCATTTCAATTAACAGGTGGGCCTTGTTAAAAGTTAATTTGTGGGATTTCTTTCCTTCAACTGATTGGCGTTTGAGCCAATTTGTTGTGTTGTGACAAGGTAGGGGTGGTATACAGAAGATAGCCCTATTTGGTAAAAGACCAAGTCCATATTATAGTAAGAACAGCTCAAATAAGCAATCAGAAACGACAGTCTGTCATTAGGACATGAAGGTCAGTCAATCCAGGAAATTTCAAGAACTTTGAAAGTAGAAAATAGTAAAAAATAAAGAAAAGCCCTTGAATGAGTAGGTGTGCCCAATCTTCTGACTGGTACTGTATAGTGTATTTTACAATCAGAAACTTTACAGTCAGTTACTTTATAGTCAGATACTTTACAGAAAGATACCTTACAGTCAGATACTTTACAGTCAAATACTTTACAGTCAGTTACTTTATAGTCAGATACTTTACAGAAAGATACCTTACAGTCAGATACTTTACAGTCAAATACTTTACAGTCAGTTACTTTATAGTCAGATACTTTACAGGTACTTTATAGTTGGTTACTTTACAGTCAGACACTTTACAATCAGATACTTTATAGTAAGTTACTTTACAGGTACTTTATAGTTGGTCACTTTACAGGCAGATACTTTACAGTCAGTTACTTTATAGTCAGATACTTTACAGGTACTTTATAGTTGGTTACTTTACAGTCAGACACTTTACAATCAGTTACTTTATAGTCAGTTACTTTACAGGTACTTTATAGTTGGTCACTTTACAGTCAGATACTTTACAGTCAGACACTTTACAGTCAGACACTTTACAGTCAGATGCTTTACAGTCAGTTACTTTACAGTCAGATGCTTTACAGTCAGATGCTTTACAGTCAGTTACTTTACAGTCAGAAGCTTTACAGTCAGACACTTTACAGTCAGACACTTTACAGTCAGACACTTTACAGTCAGATGCTTTACAGTCAGTTACTTTACAGTCAGATGCTTTACAGTCAGATGCTTTACAGTCAGTTACTTTACAGTCAGAAGCTTTACAGTCAGATGCTTTACAGTCAGATACTTTACAGTCAGATACTTTATAGTCAGATACTTTACAGTCAGATGCTTTACAGTCAGTTACTTTATAGTCAGATGCTTTATAGTCAGTTACTTTATAGTCAGATACTTTATAGTCAGATACTTTACAGTCAGATGCTTTACAGTCAGTTACTTTATAGTCAGATGCTTTATAGTCAGTTACTTTATAGTCAGATACTTTACAGTCAGACGCTCGTCAGATATTTCTACTGGAGTGATGAGTGTTGCTCACACACATTGAAGAAGAAGAGGAGGAGGAAGATGAGGAAAAGGAGGAGGAGGAGGAAGAGGGGCAGATGAGGAAACACATGTACATTATTAAAGGTAATAGGCATGTCATTAAATCAAATCAAATTGTATTGGTCGATTATATGTTTGCAGGTGTTGTAGCAGGTGCAGTGAAATGCTTATGTTACTAGCTCCAAACGTGCAGAATGTCTAGCAAATACAATACAATACAAGAAATGAAGAAATGTCATAATGACACATTATAAATACTGTATGTGGTGTGTATGAACTGAATATCATTTGGAAAATAAAATGGTAGGTACATTAGGATGGGTTATATGAAGAATGCAGTATATACACACATAGTGAGTATATAACAGTATATAAACACTATATCTAGTGATCAGTTTTCAATATCTATCTATACTATATGCATTAGTCTGAAGGTGCAGGGCAGAACACCAGGTAGGTAGCTGGCTAGTGATGGCTGTTCAACAGTCTGATGGTAATAGAAGCTGTTCAACAGTCTGATGGTGATAGAAGCTGTTCAACAGTCTGATGGTAATATAAGCTGTTCCACAGTCTGATGGTGATAGAAGCTGTTCAACAGTCTGATGGTGATAGAAGCTGTTCAACAGTCTGATGGTGATAGAAGCTGTTCAACAGTCTGATGGTGATAGAAGCTGTTCAACAGTCTGATGGTGATAGAAGCTGTTCAACAGTCTGATGGTGATAGAAGCTGTTCACCAGTCTGATGGTGATAGAAGCTGTTCAACAGTCTGATGGTAATAGAAGCTGTTCAACAGTCTGATGGTAATAGAAGCTGTTCAACAGTCTGATGGTAATAGAAGCTGTTCAGCAGTCTGATGGTCTGGTAATAGAAGCTGTTCAACAGTCTGATGGTGATAGAAGCTGTTCAACAGTCTGATGGTGATAGAAGCTGTTCACCAGTCTGATGGTGATAGAAGCTGTTCAACAGTCTGATGGTGATAGACGCTGTTCAACAGTCTGATGGTGATAGAAGCTATTCAACAGTCTGATAGTGATAGAAGCTATTCAACAGTCTGATGGTGATAGAAGCTGTTCAACAGTCTGATGGTGATAGAAGCTGTTCAGCAGTCTGCTGGTCTGGTAATAGAAGCTGTTCAACAGTCTGATGGTGATAGAGGCTGTTCAACAGTCTGATGGTGATAGAAGCTGTTCAACAGTCTGATGGTAATAGAAGCTGTTCAACAGTCTGATGGTGATAGAAGCTGTTCAACAGTCTGATGGTAATAGAAGCTGTTCAACAGTCTGATAGTAATAGAAGCTGTTCAACAGTCTGATGGTAATAGAAGCTGTTCAACAGTCTGATGGTGATAGAAGCTGTTTAACAGTCTGATGGTGATAGAAGCTGTTCAACAGTCTGATGGAGATAGAAGCTGTTCAACAGTCTGATGGTAATAGAAGCTGTCCAACAGTCTGATGGAGATAGAAGCTGTTCAACAGTCTGATGGTGATAGACGCTGTTCAACAGTCTGATGGTGATAGAAGCTATTCAACAGTCTGATAGTGATAGAAGCTATTCAACAGTCTGATGGTGATAGAAGCTGTTCAACAGTCTGATGGTGATAGAAGCTGTTCAGCAGTCTGCTGGTCTGGTAATAGAAGCTGTTCAACAGTCTGATGGTGATAGAAGCTGTTCAACAGTCTGATGGTGATAGAAGCTGTTCAACAGTCTGATGGTGATAGAAGCTGTTCAACAGTCTGATGGTGATAGAAGCTGTTCAGCAGTCTGATGGTCTGGTAATAGAAGCTGTTCAAAAGTATGATGGTGATAGAAGCTGTTCAACAGTCTGATGGTGATAGAAGCTGTTCAACAGTCTGATGGTGATAGAAGCTGTTCAACAGTCTGATGGTGATAGAAGCTGTTCAACAGTCTGATGGTAATAGAAGCTGTTCAGCAGTCTGATGGTCTGGTAATAGAAGCTGTTCAACAGTCTGATGGTGATAGAAGCTGTTCAACAGTCTGATGGTGATAGAAGCTGTTCAACAGTCTGATGGTGATAGAAGCTGTTCAACAGTCTGATGGTGATAGAAGCTGTTCACCAGTCTGATGGTGATAGAAGCTGTTCAACAGTCTGATAGTCTGGTGATAGAGGCTGTTCAACAGTCTGATGGTGATAGAAGCTGTTCAACAGTCTGATGGTAATAGAAGCTGTTCAACAGTCTGATGGTGATAGAAGCTGTTCAACAGTCTGATGGTGATAGAAGCTGTTCAACAGTCTGATAGTAATAGAAGCTGTTCAACAGTCTGATGGTAATAGAAGCTGTTCAACAGTCTGATGGTGATAGAAGCTGTTTAACAGTCTGATGGTGATAGAAGCTGTTCAACAGTCTGATGGAGATAGAAGCTGTTCAACAGTCTGATGGTAATAGAAGCTGTCCAACAGTCTGATGGAGATAGAAGCTGTTCAACAGTCTGATGGTGATAGAAGCTGTTCAACAGTCTGATGGTGATAGAAGCTATTCAACAGTCTGATAGTGATAGAAGCTATTCAACAGTCTGATGGTGATAGAAGCTGTTCAACAGTCTGATGGTGATAGAAGCTGTTCAGCAGTCTGCTGGTCTGGTAATAGAAGCTGTTCAACAGTCTGATGGTGATAGAAGCTGTTCAACAGTCTGATGGTGATAGAAGCTGTTCAACAGTCTGATGGTGATAGAAGCTGTTCAACAGTCTGATGGTGATAGAAGCTGTTCAGCAGTCTGATGGTCTGGTAATAGAAGCTGTTCAAAAGTCTGATGGTGATAGAAGCTGTTCAACAGTCTGATGGTGATAGAAGCTGTTCAACAGTCTGATGGTGATAGAAGCTGTTCAACAGTCTGATGGTGATAGAAGCTGTTCAACAGTCTGATGGTGATAGAAGCTGTTCACCAGTCTGATGGTGATAGAAGCTGTTCATCAGTCTGATAGTCTGGTAATATAGGCTGTTCAACAGTCTGATAGTGATAGAAGCTGTTCAACAGTCTGATGTTGATAGAAGCTGTTCAACAGTCTGATGTTGATAGAAGCTGTTCAACAGTCTGATGGTAATAGAAGCTGTTCAACAGTCTGATGGTGATAGAAGCTGTTCAACAGTCTGATAGTAATAGAAGCTGTTCAACAGTCTGATGGTAATAGAAGCTGTTCAACAGTCTGATGGTGATAGAAGCTGTTCAACAGTCTGATGGTAATAGAAGCTGTTCAACAGTCTGATAGTAATAGAAGCTGTTCAACAGTCTGATGGTAATAGAAGCTGTTCAACAGTCTGATGGTGATAGAAGCTGTTCAACAGTCTGATGGTGATAGAAGCTGTTCAACAGTCTCATGGTGATAGAAGCTGTTCAACAGTCTGATGGAGATAGAAGCTGTTCAACAGTCTGAAGGTGATATAAGCTGTTCAACAGTCTGATAGTCTGTTGATAGAAACTGTTCAACAGTCTGATGGTAATAGAAGCTGTTCAACAGTCTGATGGTGATAGAAGCTGTTCAACAGTCTGATGGTGATAGAAGCTGTTCAACAGTCTGATGGTGATAGAAGCTGTTCAACAGTCTGAAGGTGATATAAGCTGTTCAACAGTCTGATAGTCTGGTAATAGAAGCTGTTCAACAGTCTGATGGTGATAGAAGCTGTTCAACAGTCTCATGGTGATAGAAGCTGTTTAACAGTCTGATGGAGATAGAAGCTGTTCAACAGTCTGATGGTGATAGAAGCTGTTCAACAGTCTGATGGTAATATAAGCTGTTCAACAGTCTGATGGTGATAGAAGCTGTTCAACAGTCTGATGGTAATAGAAGCTGTTCAACAGTCTGATGGTGATAGAAGCTTTTCAACAGTATGATGGTAAAAGAAGCTGTTCAACAGTCTGATGGTGATAGAAGCTGTTTAACAGTCTGATGGTGATAGAAGCTGTTTAACAGTCTGATGGTGATAGAAGCTGTTCAACAGTCTGATGGTAATAGAAGCTGTTCAACAGTCTGATGGTGATAGAAGCTGTTCTACAGTCTGATGGTGATAGAAGCTGTTCTACAGTCTGATGGTGATAGAAGCTGTTCTACAGTCTGATGGTGATAGAAGCTGTTCTACAGTCTGATGGTGATAGAAGCTGTTCTACAGTCTGATGGTCTGGTAATAGAAGCTGTTCAACAGTCTGATGGTGATAGAAGCTGTTCAACAGTCTGATGGCCTGGTGATAGAAGCTATTCAACAGTCTGATGGTAATAGAAGCTGTTCAACAGTCTGAAGGTAATAGAAGCTGTTCAACAGTCTGATAGTCTGGTATTAGAAGCTGTTCAACAGTCTGATGGTGATAGAAGCTGTTCAACAGTCTGATGGTGATAGAAGCTGTTCAACAGTCTGATGGTGATAGAAGCTGTTCAACAGTCTGATGGTGATAGAAGCTGTTCAACAGTCTGATGGTGATAGAAGCTGTTCAACAGTCTGATGGTGATAGAAGCTGTTCAACAGTCTGATGGTGATGGAAGCTGTTCACCAGTCTGATGGTCTGGTAATAGAAGCTGTTCAACAGTCTGATGGTGATAGAAGCTGTTCAACAGTCTGATGGTGATAGAAGCTGTTCAACAGTCTGATGGTGATAGAAGCAGTTCAACAGTCTGATGGTGATAGAAGCTGTTCAACAGTCTGATGGTGATAGAAGCTGTTCAACAGTCTGATGGTGATAGAAGCTGTTCACCAGTCTGATGGTCTGGTAATAGAAGCTGTTCAACAGTCTGATGGTGATAGAAGCTGTTCAACAGTCTGATGGTGATAGAAGCTGTTCAACAGTCTGATGGAGATAGAAGCTGTTCAACAGTCTGATGGTGATAGAGGCTGTTCAACAGTCTGATGGTAATAGAAGCTGTTCAACAGTCTGATGGTAATAGAAGCTGTTCAACAGTCTGATGGTAATAGAAGCTGTTCAACAGTCTGATGGTGATAGAAGCTGTTCAACAGTCTGATGGTGATAGAAGCTGTTCAACAGTCTGATGGTAATAGAAGCTGTTCAACAGTCTGATGGTGATAGAAGCTGTTCAACAGTCTGATGGTGATAGAAGCTGTTCAACAGTCTGATGGTGATAGAAGCTGTTCAACAGTCTGATGGTGATAGAAGCTGTTCAACAGTCTGATGGTAATAGAAGCTGTTCAACAGTCTGATGGTGATAGAAGCTGTTCAACAGTCTGATGGTAATAGAAGCTGTTCAACAGTCTGATGGTAATATAAGCTGTTCAACAGTCTGATGGTCTGGTAATAGAAGCTGTTCAACAGTCTGATGGTGATAGAAGCTGTTCAACAGTCTGATGGTGATAGAAGCTGTTCACCAGTCTGATGGTGATAGAAGCTGTTCAACAGTCTGATGGTAATAGAAGCTGTTCAACAGTCTGATGGTGATAGAAGCTGTTCAACAGTCTGATGGTCTGGTAATATAAGCTGTTCAACAGTCTGATGGTAATATAAGCTGTTCAACAGTCTGATGGTCTGGTAATAGAAGCTGTTCAACAGTCTGATGGTGATAGAAGCTGTTCAACAGTCTGATGGTAATAGAAGCTGTTCAACAGTCTGATGGTGATAGAAGCTGTTCAACAGTCTGATGGTGATAGAAGCTGTTCAACAGTCTGATGGTGATAGAAGCTGTTCAACAGTCTGAAGGTGATATAAGCTGTTCAACAGTCTGATAGTCTGGTAATAGAAGCTGTTCAACAGTCTGATGGTGATAGAAGCTGTTCAACAGTCTCATGGTGATAGAAGCTGTTTAACAGTCTGATGGAGATAGAAGCTGTTCAACAGTCTGATGGTGATAGAAGCTGTTCAACAGTCTGATGGTAATATAAGCTGTTCAACAGTCTGATGGTGATAGAAGCTGTTCAACAGTCTGATGGTAATAGAAGCTGTTCAACAGTCTGATGGTGATAGAAGCTTTTCAACAGTATGATGGTAAAAGAAGCTGTTCAACAGTCTGATGGTGATAGAAGCTGTTTAACAGTCTGATGGTGATAGAAGCTGTTTAACAGTCTGATGGTGATAGAAGCTGTTCAACAGTCTGATGGTAATAGAAGCTGTTCAACAGTCTGATGGTGATAGAAGCTGTTCTACAGTCTGATGGTGATAGAAGCTGTTCTACAGTCTGATGGTGATAGAAGCTGTTCTACAGTCTGATGGTGATAGAAGCTGTTCTACAGTCTGATGGTGATAGAAGCTGTTCTACAGTCTGATGGTCTGGTAATAGAAGCTGTTCAACAGTCTGATGGTGATAGAAGCTGTTCAACAGTCTGATGGCCTGGTGATAGAAGCTATTCAACAGTCTGATGGTAATAGAAGCTGTTCAACAGTCTGAAGGTAATAGAAGCTGTTCAACAGTCTGATAGTCTGGTAATAGAAGCTGTTCAACAGTCTGATGGTGATAGAAGCTGTTCAACAGTCTGATGGTGATAGAAGCTGTTCAACAGTCTGATGGTGATAGAAGCTGTTCAACAGTCTGATGGTGATAGAAGCTGTTCAACAGTCTGATGGTGATAGAAGCTGTTCAACAGTCTGATGGTGATAGAAGCTGTTCAACAGTCTGATGGTGATGGAAGCTGTTCACCAGTCTGATGGTCTGGTAATAGAAGCTGTTCAACAGTCTGATGGTGATAGAAGCTGTTCAACAGTCTGATGGTGATAGAAGCTGTTCAACAGTCTGATGGTGATAGAAGCAGTTCAACAGTCTGATGGTGATAGAAGCTGTTCAACAGTCTGATGGTGATAGAAGCTGTTCAACAGTCTGATGGTGATAGAAGCTGTTCACCAGTCTGATGGTCTGGTAATAGAAGCTGTTCAACAGTCTGATGGTGATAGAAGCTGTTCAACAGTCTGATGGTGATAGAAGCTGTTCAACAGTCTGATGGAGATAGAAGCTGTTCAACAGTCTGATGGTGATAGAGGCTGTTCAACAGTCTGATGGTAATAGAAGCTGTTCAACAGTCTGATGGTAATAGAAGCTGTTCAACAGTCTGATGGTGATAGAAGCTGTTCAACAGTCTGATGGTGATAGAAGCTGTTCAACAGTCTCATGGTGATAGAAGCTGTTCAACAGTCTGATGGAGATAGAAGCTGTTCAACAGTCTGAAGGTGATATAAGCTGTTCAACAGTCTGATAGTCTGTTGATAGAAACTGTTCAACAGTCTGATGGTAATAGAAGCTGTTCAACAGTCTGATGGTGATAGAAGCTGTTCAACAGTCTGATGGTGATAGAAGCTGTTCAACAGTCTGATGGTGATAGAAGCTGTTCAACAGTCTGAAGGTGATATAAGCTGTTCAACAGTCTCATGGTGATAGAAGCTGTTTAACAGTCTGATGGAGATAGAAGCTGTTCAACAGTCTGATGGTGATAGAAGCTGTTCAACAGTCTGATGGTAATATAAGCTGTTCAACAGTCTGATGGTGATAGAAGCTGTTCAACAGTCTGATGGTAATAGAAGCTGTTCAACAGTCTGATGGTGATAGAAGCTTTTCAACAGTATGATGGTAAAAGAAGCTGTTCAACAGTCTGATGGTGATAGAAGCTGTTTAACAGTCTGATGGTGATAGAAGCTGTTTAACAGTCTGATGGTGATAGAAGCTGTTCAACAGTCTGATGGTAATAGAAGCTGTTCAACAGTCTGATGGTGATAGAAGCTGTTCTACAGTCTGATGGTGATAGAAGCTGTTCTACAGTCTGATGGTGATAGAAGCTGTTCTACAGTCTGATGGTGATAGAAGCTGTTCTACAGTCTGATGGTGATAGAAGCTGTTCTACAGTCTGATGGTCTGGTAATAGAAGCTGTTCAACAGTCTGATGGTGATAGAAGCTGTTCAACAGTCTGATGGCCTGGTGATAGAAGCTATTCAACAGTCTGATGGTAATAGAAGCTGTTCAACAGTCTGAAGGTAATAGAAGCTGTTCAACAGTCTGATAGTCTGGTAATAGAAGCTGTTCAACAGTCTGATGGTGATAGAAGCTGTTCAACAGTCTGATGGTGATAGAAGCTGTTCAACAGTCTGATGGTGATAGAAGCTGTTCAACAGTCTGATGGTGATAGAAGCTGTTCAACAGTCTGATGGTGATAGAAGCTGTTCAACAGTCTGATGGTGATAGAAGCTGTTCAACAGTCTGATGGTGATGGAAGCTGTTCACCAGTCTGATGGTCTGGTAATAGAAGCTGTTCAACAGTCTGATGGTGATAGAAGCTGTTCAACAGTCTGATGGTGATAGAAGCTGTTCAACAGTCTGATGGTGATAGAAGCAGTTCAACAGTCTGATGGTGATAGAAGCTGTTCAACAGTCTGATGGTGATAGAAGCTGTTCAACAGTCTGATGGTGATAGAAGCTGTTCACCAGTCTGATGGTCTGGTAATAGAAGCTGTTCAACAGTCTGATGGTGATAGAAGCTGTTCAACAGTCTGATGGTGATAGAAGCTGTTCAACAGTCTGATGGAGATAGAAGCTGTTCAACAGTCTGATGGTGATAGAGGCTGTTCAACAGTCTGATGGTAATAGAAGCTGTTCAACAGTCTGATGGTAATAGAAGCTGTTCAACAGTCTGATGGTAATAGAAGCTGTTCAACAGTCTGATGGTGATAGAAGCTGTTCAACAGTCTGATGGTGATAGAAGCTGTTCAACAGTCTGATGGTAATAGAAGCTGTTCAACAGTCTGATGGTGATAGAAGCTGTTCAACAGTCTGATGGTGATAGAAGCTGTTCAACAGTCTGATGGTGATAGAAGCTGTTCAACAGTCTGATGGTGATAGAAGCTGTTCAACAGTCTGATGGTAATAGAAGCTGTTCAACAGTCTGATGGTGATAGAAGCTGTTCAACAGTCTGATGGTAATAGAAGCTGTTCAACAGTCTGATGGTAATATAAGCTGTTCAACAGTCTGATGGTCTGGTAATAGAAGCTGTTCAACAGTCTGATGGTGATAGAAGCTGTTCAACAGTCTGATGGTGATAGAAGCTGTTCACCAGTCTGATGGTGATAGAAGCTGTTCAACAGTCTGATGGTAATAGAAGCTGTTCAACAGTCTGATGGTGATAGAAGCTGTTCAACAGTCTGATGGTCTGGTAATATAAGCTGTTCAACAGTCTGATGGTAATATAAGCTGTTCAACAGTCTGATGGTCTGGTAATAGAAGCTGTTCAACAGTCTGATGGTGATAGAAGCTGTTCAACAGTCTGATGGTAATAGAAGCTGTTCAACAGTCTGATGGTGATAGAAGCTGTTCAACAGTCTGATGGTGATAGAAGCTGTTCAACAGTCTGATGGTGATAGAAGCTGTTCAACAGTCTGAAGGTGATATAAGCTGTTCAACAGTCTGATAGTCTGGTAATAGAAGCTGTTCAACAGTCTGATGGTGATAGAAGCTGTTCAACAGTCTCATGGTGATAGAAGCTGTTTAACAGTCTGATGGAGATAGAAGCTGTTCAACAGTCTGATGGTGATAGAAGCTGTTCAACAGTCTGATGATAATAGAAGCTGTCCAACAGTCTGATGGAGATAGAAGCTGTTCAACAGTCTGATGGTGATAGAAGCTGTTCAACAGTCTGATGGTGATAGAAGCTATTCAACAGTCTGATAGTGATAGAAGCTATTCAACAGTCTGATGGTGATAGAAGCTGTTCAACAGTCTGATGGTGATAGAAGCTGTTCAACAGTCTGATGGTGATAGAAGCTGTTCAACAGTCTGATGGAGATAGAAGCTGTTCAACAGTCTGATGGTGATAGAAGCTGTTCAACAGTCTGATGGTGATAGAAGCTGTTCAGCAGTCTGATGGTCTGGTAATAGAAGCTGTTCAAAAGTCTGATGGTGATAGAAGCTGTTCAACAGTCTGATGGTGATAGAAGCTGTTCAACAGTCTGATGGTGATAGAAGCTGTTCAACAGTCTGATGGTGATAGAAGCTGTTCAACAGTCTGATGGTAATAGAAGCTGTTCAGCAGTCTGATGGTCTGGTAATAGAAGCTGTTCAACAGTCTGATGGTGATAGAAGCTGTTCAACAGTCTGATGGTGATAGAAGCTGTTCAACAGTCTGATGGTGATAGAAGCTGTTCAACAGTCTGATGGTGATAGAAGCTGTTCACCAGTCTGATGGTGATAGAAGCTGTTCAACAGTCTAATAGTCTGGTGATAGAGGCTGTTCAACAGTCTGATGGTGATAGAAGCTGTTCAACAGTCTGATGGTAATAGAAGCTGTTCAACAGTCTGATGGTGATAGAAGCTGTTCAACAGTCTGATGGTAATAGAAGCTGTTCAACAGTCTGATAGTAATAGAAGCTGTTCAACAGTCTGATGGTAATAGAAGCTGTTCAACAGTCTGATGGTGATAGAAGCTGTTTAACAGTCTGATGGTGATAGAAGCTGTTCAACAGTCTGCTGGAGATAGAAGCTGTTCAACAGTCTGATGGTAATAGAAGCTGTCCAACAGTCTGATGGAGATAGAAGCTGTTCAACAGTCTGATGGTGATAGAAGCTGTTCAACAGTCTGATGGTGATAGAAGCTATTCAACAGTCTGATAGTGATAGAAGCTATTCAACAGTCTGATGGTGATAGAAGCTGTTCAACAGTCTGATGGTGATAGAAGCTGTTCAGCAGTCTGCTGGTCTGGTAATAGAAGCTGTTCAACAGTCTGATGGTGATAGAAGCTGTTCAACAGTCTGATGGTGATAGAAGCTGTTCAACAGTCTGATGGTGATAGAAGCTGTTCAACAGTCTGATGGTGATAGAAGCTGTTCAGCAGTCTGATGGTCTGGTAATAGAAGCTGTTCAAAAGTCTGATGGTGATAGAAGCTGTTCAACAGTCTGATGGTGATAGAAGCTGTTCAACAGTCTGATGGTGATAGAAGCTGTTCAACAGTCTGATGGTGATAGAAGCTGTTCAACAGTCTGATGGTGATAGAAGCTGTTCACCAGTCTGATGGTGATAGAAGCTGTTCAACAGTCTGATAGTCTGGTAATATAGGCTGTTCAACAGTCTGATAGTGATAGAAGCTGTTCAACAGTCTGATGTTGATAGAAGCTGTTCAACAGTCTGATGTTGATAGAAGCTGTTCAACAGTCTGATGGTAATAGAAGCTGTTCAACAGTCTGATGGTGATAGAAGCTGTTCAACAGTCTGATGGTAATAGAAGCTGTTCAACAGTCTGATAGTAATAGAAGCTGTTCAACAGTCTGATGGTAATAGAAGCTGTTCAACAGTCTGATAGTAATAGAAGCTGTTCAACAGTCTGATGGTAATAGAAGCTGTTCAACAGTCTGATGGTGATAGAAGCTGTTCAACAGTCTGATGGTAATAGAAGCTGTTCAACAGTCTGATAGTAATAGAAGCTGTTCAACAGTCTGATGGTAATAGAAGCTGTTCAACAGTCTGATGGTGATAGAAGCTGTTCAACAGTCTGATGGTGATAGAAGCTGTTCAACAGTCTCATGGTGATAGAAGCTGTTCAACAGTCTGATGGAGATAGAAGCTGTTCAACAGTCTGATGGTGATAGAAGCTGTTCAACAGTCTGAAGGTGATATAAGCTGTTCAACAGTCTGATAGTCTGTTGATAGAAGCTGTTCAACAGTCTGATGGTGATAGAAGCTGTTCAACAGTCTGATGGTGATAGAAGCTGTTCAACAGTCTGAAGGTGATATAAGCTGTTCAACAGTCTGATAGTCTGGTAATAGAAGCTGTTCAACAGTCTGATGGTGATAGAAGCTGTTCAACAGTCTCATGGTGATAGAAGCTGTTTAACAGTCTGATGGAGATAGAAGCTGTTCAACAGTCTGATGGTGATAGAAGCTGTTCAACAGTCTGATGGTAATAGAAGCTGTTCAACAGTCTGATGGTGATAGAAGCTGTTCAACAGTCTGATGGTAATAGAAGCTGTTCAACAGTCTGATGGTGATAGAAGCTTTTCAACAGTATGATGGTAAAAGAAGCTGTTCAACAGTCTGATGGTGATAGAAGCTGTTTAACAGTCTGATGGTGATAGAAGCTGTTTAACAGTCTGATGGTGATAGAAGCTGTTCAACAGTCTGATGGCAATAGAAGCTGTTCAACAGTCTGATGGTGATAGAAGCTGTTCTACAGTCTGATGGTGATAGAAGCTGTTCTACAGTCTGATGGTGATAGAAGCTGTTCTACAGTCTGATGGTGATAGAAGCTGTTCTACAGTCTGATGGTGATAGAAGCTGTTCTACAGTCTGATGGTCTGGTAATAGAAGCTGTTCAACAGTCTGATGGTGATAGAAGCTGTTCAACAGTCTGATGGCCTGGTGATAGTAGCTATTCAACAGTCTGATGGTAATAGAAGCTGTTCAACAGTCTGAAGGTGATAGAAGCTGTTCAACAGTCTGATAGTCTGGTAATAGAAGCTGTTCAACAGTCTGATGGTGATAGAAGCTGTTCAACAGTCTGATGGTGATAGAAGCTGTTCAACAGTCTGATGGTGATAGAAGCTGTTCAACAGTCTGATGGTGATAGAAGCTGTTCAACAGTCTGATGGTGATAGAAGCTGTTCAACAGTCTGATGGTGATAGAAGCTGTTCAACAGTCTGATGGTGATAGAAGCTGTTCACCAGTCTGATGGTCTGGTAATAGAAGCTGTTCAACAGTCTGATGGTGATATAAGCTGTTCAACAGTCTGATGGTGATAGAAGCTGTTCAACAGTCTGATGGTGATAGAAGCTGTTCAACAGTCTGATGGTGATAGAAGCTGTTCAACAGTCTGATGGTGATAGAAGCTGTTCAACAGTCTGATGGTGATAGAAGCTGTTCACCAGTCTGATGGTCTGGTAATAGAAGCTGTTCAACAGTCTGATGGTGATAGAAGCTGTTCAACAGTCTGATGGTGATAGAAGCTGTTCAACAGTCTGATGGAGATAGAAGCTGTTCAACAGTCTGATGGTGATAGAAGCTGTTCAACAGTCTGATGGTAATAGAAGCTGTTCAACAGTCTGATGGTAATAGAAGCTGTTCAACAGTCTGATGGTAATAGAAGCTGTTCAACAGTCTGATGGTGATAGAAGCTGTTCAACAGTCTGATGGTGATAGAAGCTGTTCAACAGTCTGATGGTAATAGAAGCTGTTCAACAGTCTGATGGTGATAGAAGCTGTTCAACAGTCTGATGGTGATAGAAGCTGTTCAACAGTCTGATGGTGATAGAAGCTGTTCAACAGTCTGATGGTGATAGAAGCTGTTCAACAGTCTGATGGTAATAGAAGCTGTTCAACAGTCTGATGGTGATAGAAGCTGTTCAACAGTCTGATGGTAATAGAAGCTGTTCAACAGTCTGATGGTAATATAAGCTGTTCAACAGTCTGATGGTCTGGTAATAGAAGCTGTTCAACAATCTGATGGTGATAGAAGCTGTTCAACAGTCTGATGGTGATAGAAGCTGTTCAACAGTCTGATGGTGATAGAAGCTGTTCAACAGTCTGATGGTAATAGAAGCTGTTCAACAGTCTGATGGTGATAGAAGCTGTTCAACAGTCTGATGGTCTGGTAATATAAGCTGTTCAACAGTCTGATGGTAATATAAGCTGTTCAACAGTCTGATGGTCTGGTGATAGAAGCTGTTCAACAGTCTGATGGTAATAGAAGCTGTTCAACAGTCTGATGGTGATAGAAGCTGTTCAACAGTCTGATGGTGATAGAAGCTGTTCAACAGTCTGATGGTGATAGAAGCTGTTCAACAGTCTGAAGGTGATATAAGCTGTTCAACAGTCTGATAGTCTGGTAATAGAAGCTGTTCAACAGTCTGATGGTGATAGAAGCTGTTCAACAGTCTCATGGTGATAGAAGCTGTTTAACAGTCTGATGGAGATAGAAGCTGTTCAACAGTCTGATGGTGATAGAAGCTGTTCAACAGTCTGATGATAATAGAAGCTGTTCAACAGTCTGATGGTGATAGAAGCTGTTCAACAGTCTGAAGGTGATAGAAGCTGTTCAACAGTCTGATGGTGATATAAGCTGTTCAACACTCTGGGTGTACAGGGATACACCAGGTCTGTAATGTTACATTTAATTTAATTTAATGGCTTCCCTTTTCCTTCTAGAATGTGTGGATTCTGAGGAAAATGAGTTGTAGCATAAAGAGGAAATCACATTTATTTTTACACGGTCCATCAAATTCTGAAGTGCACTCATTGAAACACACACACAGCACACACACACACACACACACACACACAAACACTCAGAATCCGAGCACCCCACGTGCAATGAATCCTGAATAAGCAGATTATTTTAACAGAAAACTTGTGTCAAAGAGAGAGAAGTGGAACCAAGTAAACGGTGTGGAAAGTGTTTTTTTCTACCACTTCCCTTCCAGTTCATTATGCTGCATCTTTCAAATCAGCAGTGCCTCTCGGCTCTCTTCTCATTCTGATATTTACCTACACAGCCTGGCTGGATGTACAGTCATGTCCATAATTATTGGTCACCCTGATAAAGACGAGCAACAAATACTGTATATAATAAATAATAAAATACTGAGCTATATCGTATGCAATTTTTGGGGAGAATATTATTTACATTATATCACAAATGTGAGTACACCCCTCACATTTTTGTAAATATTTGAGTACATCTTTTCATATGACAACACTGAAGAAATTACACTTTTGTTGCCAGCGGTTTAGACATTAATGGCTGTGTGTTGAGTTATTTTGAGGGGACAGCAAATTGACACTGTTATACAAGCTGTACACTCACTACTTTACATTGTAGCAAAGTGGCATTTCTTCAGTGTTGTCACATGAAAAGATATACTCAAATATTTACAAAAATGTTAGGGGTGTACTCACTTTTGTGATATACTGTATATATTAAATCAAATCAAACTTTATCAGTCACATGCGCCGAATACAACAGGTTTAAGACCTTACTGTGAAATGCTTACTTTACAAGCCCTTAACCAACAGTGCAGTTCAAGAAATACTTGTTGAACAAAATATCTTATTTTGAACAATTGTATAAGTATAAAATACTATAACAATATAAAAAGTAGCAAAACAATATCTCTCAGTATTTGTACGATTTATTTGATTCAGTCTTTTGTGCTCATCTTTATCAAGGGTGCCAAAAATGTGGGACCTGACTTTCTTTTCCTTGGCAGCAGTGTTGTTGGAGTGTATTGATTTCAATCGAGTGCAATAATGGCTCTATCTAGTGGCAAGATTTGACAATTACATTAGGTGCCTTGACCTTCTTTATATCAATATACAATATACAATACCATAGAGGTTCAGATACATAAAACATTAATGCTCTCAAAGAGGCAATACATTTCTCAGCAATAATAATACACATAGCTTGTCTTTTGTTCCCTTCCCTCTCTTTCTGTCTTCAATAAAATGCTGTCTTATGTCCAAATCTTTCTTTCTTTCCCTCAATAATGATATCTCTCTCTCTCTCTCTCTCTCTCTCTCTCCTCCTCTCTATTCTGTTGTCAATAAAATGCTGCATCATCCCCCAATTTTTCTTTATTTTTCTCAAAACGTCTCTCTCTTTCTCTCTCCATAACAACCTTTGAAACAATATTTGTTTCTCTTTGTCTGGGTGTTTACTTGTTTTGTTTGTCAAAAAGAGATCATTCCTCAGCGATGTCGTTAAGGGTTACCAGCCTCAGGTCAATGCAAAATCAAAAATCTAATCAAATCAAAGTTTTTGGGTCGCATAAACAGATTTGCTGATGTTATCGCAGGTGTTTGTGACTCTAGCGCCAACGGTGCAGTAATACCAAACAATACACATATTATCCATGAAGTAAAAATAAATCAATTAAGATAGACAGAGCAGGTGAGGGCAGGTAGGATAGACAGAGCAGGTGAGGGCAGGTAGGGTAGACAGAGCAGGTGAGGGCAGGTAGGATAGACAGAGCAGGTGAGGGCAGGTAGGATAGACAGAGCAGGTGAGGGCAGGTAGGATAGACAGAGCAGGTGAGGGCAGGTAGGGTAGACATAGCAGGTGAGTGCAGGTAGGATAGACAGAGCAGGTGAGTGCAGGTAGAATAGACAGAGCAGGTGAGGGCAGGTAGGATAGACAGAGCAGGTTAGGGCAGGTAGGATAGACAGAGCAGGTGAGGGCAGGTAGGATAGACAGAGCAGGTGAGGGAAGGTAGGATAGACAGAGCAGGTGATGGCAGGTAGGATAGACAGAGCAGGTGAGGGCAGGTAGGATAGACAGAGCAGGTGAGGGCAGGTAGGATAGACAGAGCAGGTGAGGGCAGGTAGGATAGACAGAGCAGGTGAGGGCAGGTAGGATAGACAGAGCAGGTGAGGGCAGGTAGGGTAGACATAGCAGGTGAGTGCAGGTAGGATAGACAGAGCAGGTGAGTGCAGGTAGGATAGACAGAGCAGGTGAGGGCAGGTAGGGTAGACAGAGCAGGTGAGGGCAGGTAGGATAGACAGATCAGGTGAGGGCAGGTAGGATAGACAGAGCAGGCGAGTGCAGGTAGGATAGACAGAGCAGGTGAGTGCAGGTAGGATAGACAGAGCAGGTGAGGGCAGGTAGGGTAGACAGAGCAGGTGAGGGCAGGTAGGATAGACAGAGCAGGTGATGGCAGGTAGGTTAGACAGAGCAGGTGAGTGCAGGTAGGGTAGACAGAGCAGGTGAGGGCAGGTAGGATAGACAGAGCAGGTAGGGTAGACATGGCAGGTAGGATAGACAGAGCAGGTGAGTGCAGGTAGGTTAGACAGAGCAGGTGATGGCAGGTAGGATAGACAGAGCAGGTGAGGGCAGGTAGGATAGACAGAGCAGGTGAGGGCAGGTAGGATAGACAGAGCAGGTGAGGGCAGGTAGGATAGACAGAGCAGGTGAGGGCAGGTAGGGTAGACAGAGCAGGTGAGGGCAGGTAGGATAGACAGAGCAGGTGAGGGCAGGTAGGATAGACAGAGCAGGTGAGGGCAGGTAGGATAGACAGAGCAGGTGAGTGCAGGTAGGATAGACAGAGCAGGTGAGGGCAGGTAGGATAGACAGAGCAGGTGATGGCAGGTAGGTTAGACAGAGCAGGTGAGTGCAGGTAGGGTAGACAGAGCAGGTGAGGGCAGGTAGGATAGACAGAGCAGGTAGGGTAGACATGGCAGGTAGGATAGACAGAGCAGGTGAGTGCAGGTAGGTTAGACAGAGCAGGTGATGGCAGGTAGGATAGACAGAGCAGGTGAGGGCAGGTAGGATAGACAGAGCAGGTGAGGGCAGGTAGGATAGACAGAGCAGGTGAGGGCAGGTAGGATAGACAGAGCAGGTGAGGGCAGGTAGGATAGACAGAGCAGGTGAGTGCATGTAGGATAGACAGAGCAGGTGAGGGCAGGTAGGATAGACAGAGCAGGTGAGTGCAGGTAGGATAGACAGAGCAGGTGAGTGCAGGTAGGATAGACAGAGCAGGTGAGGGCAGGTAGGATAGACAGAGCAGATGAGGGCAGGTAGGATAGACAGAGCAGGTGAGTGCAGGTAGGATAGACAGAGCAGGTGAGTGCAGGTAGGATAGACAGAGCAGGTGAGTGCAGGTAGGATAGACAGAGCAGATGAGTGCAGGTAGGATAGACAGAGCAGGTGAGTGCAGGTAGGTTAGACAGAGCAGGTGAGTGCAAGTAGGATAGACAGAGCAGGTGAGGGCAGGTAGGATAGACAGAGCAGGTGAGTGCAGGTAGGATAGACAGAGCAGGTGAGTGCAGGTAGGATAGACAGAGCAGGTGAGGGCAGGTAGGATAGACAGAGCAGGTGAGTGCAGGTAGGATAGACAGAGCAGGTGATGGCAGGTAGGATAGACAGAGCAGGTAGGATAGACAGAGCAGGTGAGGGCAGGGAGGATAGACAGAGCAGGTGAGTGCAGGTAGGATAGACAGAGCAGGTGAGTGCAGGTAGGATAGACAGAGCAGGTGAGGGCAGGTAGGATAGACAGAGCAGGTGAGGGCAGTTAGGGTAGACAGAGCAGGTGAGGGCAGGTAGGATAGACAGAGCAGGTGAGGGCAGGTAGGATAGACAGAGCAGGTGAGGGCAGGTAGGATAGACAGAGCAGGTGAGGGCAGGTAGGATAGACAGAGCAGGTGAGGGCAGGTAGGGTAGACAGAGCAGGTGAGGGCAGGTAGGACAGACAGAGCAGGTGAGGGCAGGTAGGGTAGACAGAGCAGGTGAGGGCAGGTAGGATAGACAGAGCAGGTGAGGGCAGGTAGGATAGACAGAGTAGGTGAGTGCAGGTAGGATAGACAGAGCAGGTGAGGGCAGGTAGGATAGACAGAGCAGGTGAGGGCAGGTAGGATAGACAGAGCAGGTGAGTGCAGGTAGGGTAGACAGAGCAGGTGAGGGCAGGTAGGATAGACAGAGCAGGTGAGGGCAGGTAGGATAGACAGAGCAGGTGAGTGCAGGTAGGATAGACAGAGCAGGTGAGGGCAGGTAGGATAGACAGAGCAGGTGAGGGCAGGTAGGATAGACAGAGCAGGTGAGGGCAGGTAGGGTAGACAGAGCAGGTGAGGGCAGGTAGGATAGACAGAGCAGGTGAGGGCAGGTAGGATAGACAGAGCAGGTGAGGGCAGGTAGGGTAGACAGAGCAGGTGAGGGCAGGTAGGATAGACAGAGCAGGTGAGGGCAGGTAGGATAGACAGAGCAGGTGAGGGCAGGTAGGATAGGCAGAGCAGGTGAGGGCAGGTAGGTTAGACAGAGCAGGTGAGGGCAGGTAGGATAGACAGAGCAGGTGAGGGCAGGTAGGATAGACAGAGCAGGTGAGGGCAGGTAGGATAGACAGAGCAGGTGAGGTTAGGTAGGGTAGACAGAGCAGGTGATGGCAGGTAGGTTAGACAGAGCAGGTGATGGCAGGTAGGTTAGACAGAGCAGGTGATGGCAGGTAGGATAGACAGAGCAGGTGAGGGCAGGTAGGTTAGACAGAGCAGGTGATGGCAGGTAGGTTAGACAGAGCAGGTGATGGCAGGTAGGATAGACAGAGCAGGTAGGATAGACAGAGCAGGTGAGTGCAGGTAGGATAGACAGAGCAGGTAGGATAGACAGAGCAGGTGAGGGCAGGTAGGGTAGACAGAGCAGGTAGGTTAGACAGAGCAGGTGAGGGCAGGTAGAATAGACAGAGCAGGTGAGGGCAGGTAGGATAGACAGAGCAGGTGGGGGCAGGTAGGGTAGACAGAGCAGGTGAGGGCAGGTAGGGTAGACAGAGCAGGTGAGGGCAGGTAGGGTAGACAGAGCAGGTGAGGGCAGGTAGGGTAGACAGAGCAGGTGAGGGCAGGTAGGGTAGACAGAGCAGGATTCGCCAAATGTTTTTCCTGCGGTGGTTGAATAACGAGGACATTCACTGTGAATGAGAATTTATGGCCAAAAGTTCAGTACAGGCTTGATGCAAGTTAATGCATGCTAAATGTTTTATTTTCATTCATTTCATTTCATTCATTCATGTAATTTCTTAAATTTGATTACAGACAGCACACATGTTGCAATTATATCAGAAAATACATATACAGTGGGGAGAACAAGTATTTGATACACTGCCGATTTTGCAGGTTTTCCTACTTATACAAAAAAATGTAGATGATTTACTTAAAAATCATACAATGTGATTTTCTGGATTTTTGTCTTAGATTCCGTCTCTCACAGTTGAAGTGTACCTATGATAAAAATGACAGACCTCTACATGCTTTGTAAGTAGGAAAACCTGCAAAATCGTCAGTGTATCAAATACTTGTTCTCCCCACTGTAGCTCCACATTGATCTGTTCCTGGTACTCCCTGTATATAGCTCCACATTGATCTGGTACTCCCTGTATATAGCTCCACATTGATCTGGTACTGGTACTCCCTGTATACAGCTCCACATTGATCTGGTACTCCCTGTATATAGCCCCACATTGATCTGGTACTGGTACTTCCTGTATATAGCTCCACATTGATCTGGTATTGGTACTCCCTATTGGTACTCCCTGTGTATAGCTCCACATTGATCTGGTACTGGTACTTCCTGTGTATAGCTCCACATTGATCTGGTACTGGTGCTTCCTGTATATAGCTCCACATTGATCACAAGCATTTCGCTACACTCGCATTAACATCTGCTAACCATGTGTATGTGACAAATAAAAAATTTGATTTGATCTGGTACTTCCTGTATATAGCTCCACATTGATCTGGTACTTCCTGTATATAGCTCCACATTGATCTGGTACTTCCTGTATATAGCTCCACATTGATCTGGTACTTCCTGTATATAGCTCCACATTGATCTGCTACTTCCTGTATATAACTCCACATTGATCTGGTACTTCCTGTATATAGCTCCACATTGATCTGGTACTTCCTGTATATAGCTCCACATTGATCTGCTACTTCCTGTATATAGCTCCACATTGATCTGTTACTTCCTGTATATAGCTCCACATTGATCTGCTACTTCCTGTATATAGCTCCACATTGATCTGGTACTTCCTGTATATAGTTCCACATTGATCTGGTACTTCCTGTATATAGCTCCACATTGATCTGCTACTTCCTGTATATAGCTCCACATTGATCTGGTACTTCCTGTATATAGCTCCACATTGATCTGCTACTTCCTGTATATAACTCCACATTGATCTGGTACTTCCTGTATATAGCTCCACATTGATCTGGTACTTCCTGTATATAGCTCCACATTGATCTGCTACTTCCTGTATATAGCTCCACATTGATCTGCTACTTTCTGAATATAGCTCCACATTGATCTGCTACTTCCTGTATATAGCTCCACATTGATCTGGTACTTCCTGTATATAGTTCCACATTGATCTGGTACTTCCTGTATATAGCTCCACATTGATCTGCTACTTCCTGTATATAGCTCCACATTGATCTGGTACTTCCTGTATATAGCTCCACATTGATCTGCTACTTCCTGTATATAGCTCCACATTGATCTGGTACTTCCTGTATATAGTTCCACATTGATCTGCTACTTCCTGTATATAGCTCCACATTGATCTGCTACTTCCTGTATATAGCTCCACATTGATCTGGTACTTCCTGTATATAGCTCCACATTGATCTGCTACTTCCTGTATATAGCTCCACATTGATCTGCTACTTCCTGTATATAGTTCCACATTGATCTGGTACTTCCTGTATATAGCTCCACATTGATCTGCTACTTCCTGTATATAGCTCCACATTGATCTGCTACTTCCTGTATATAACTCCACATTGATCTGGTACTTCCTGTATATAGCTCCACATTGATCTGCTACTTCCTGTATATAGCTCCACATTGATCTGCTACTTCCTGTATATAGCTCCACATTGATCTGCTACTTCCTGTATATAGCTCCACATTGATCTGCTACTTCCTGTATATAGCTCCACATTGATCTGGTACTTCCTGTATATAACTCCACATTGATCTGGTACTTCCTGTATATACGCTCTGTTCTTGTATATATATTTTTAGTCCCTTTTTGTTACTCTTTTTACTTTTTAATCCTGCAGTCAAGTGTCCTCACGGGTGGAATGTTATTTACATTTTTACTTATTTCATAAATAGTCAACATGTTTTGATGTTGTTACAATTTCAGTCTTCTGTGATGTATATGAAGTGTATTATTCGGATCCAAACTCAGTATTTTACATTTGAACTCTCTGACAACGTACAGGTGTCTTGTTTTCTGAATCCGATAACCATGTGTGTGAGATGTGTACCTTCAAAGTAGATTTAGTTAAGACTTCCAAGAAACACTCTGTGTGACCCTGATTTAGCCCACTGCAGTAAAAGGTTATTTGCATCGTTGGGAAGGGCTTTTAAGCAAGCATTTCCCGGTAGTCTACACCTGTTGTATTCGGCGCGTGTGACAAATACCATTTTATAAAATGTGGCTTTAATTAAATTACATTTGCAGTACTGTAAATCTGTACTATACCACATTTACATAGCATACTCTTTTACCCAAAGTGACAACAGTCCACACATGTTGGTATGTGATCCCAATGACACCCGTCTCTGCAGCACTCCATCAATCAGGCCTTTATGGTAGAGTGGCCAGACAGAAGCCACTTGTTGGGAAAATTATGATTAAATGACTGAACAAATCATTTTAAATGGAACTGTAACTAAGTAAACTTATACTCTGTTTTTATTATATCTGATTAACAATATGAGTTCATAAGAAGGGATTGTGTGACACGGACAAGGAGTAATTAAAGTTAATGAACACCATTCCAACTAGGAAGAAAGAAATGGGTTGTGGATTAAGTAAACAGATAAGGTAGTTAACCTATGGTTGAACCGACGTTTTTACTTTGTCATTATTGGGTATTGTGTGTAGATTGATGTGGGGAAAAAAACTATTTAATCCATTTTAGAATAAGGCTGTAATTTAACAAAATGTGGAAAAGGTCAAGGGGTCTGAATACTTTCCGAATGTGCTGTATATAGGACCACTAAAATAAAGAAGTACAATATAATACTGTAAAATACAATACGCGGTTACAATACAGTTGGAAGATGATCCCAACAACTTTAACACTCTCCTTATGGCCATGCTGTGAGGGTGTCAGTGAATGGAAAAATGTGGAGTCAGGCGCAGGACACAGATATGAGTAATAACCCGAAAATTTACTCAGAAATAGAAGTAATGTTCCAATAAGGAAAAATGTAATATCCCAGAGCACAAAACACGAACCCACATCGACAAACAATAACTCACAAAACAGAGAGGGAAGCCAGAGGATTAAATAAGGAACATTAATATGGTATAGGACAGTCACGTCCCACTTGGGCAAAAAACAGGGAAAATGCAGCGTGGCAACAAAAAAAAAAAAATCAAACTTTCATTAAATCACACATGTAAGATACTCAATTAAAGCTACACTCGTTGTGAATCGCACATGTAAGATACTCAATTAAAGCTACACTCGTTGTGAATCGCACATGTAAGATACTCAATTAAAGCTACACTCGTTGTGAATCGCACATGTAAGATACTCAATTAAAGCTACACTCGTTGTGAATCGCACATGTAAGATACTCAATTAAAGCTACACTCGTTGTGAATCGCACATGTAAGATACTCAATTAAAGCTACACTCGTTGTGAATCGCACATGTAAGATACTCAATTAAAGCTACACTCGTTGTGAATCGCACATGTAAGATACTCAATTAAAGCTACACTCGTTGTGAATCGCACATGTAAGATACTCAATTAAAGCTACACTCGTTGTGAATCGCACGTAAGATACTCAATTAAAGCTACACTCGTTGTGAATCGCACATGTAATATACTCAATTAAAGCTACACTCGTTGTGAATCGCACATGTAAGATACTCAATTAAAGCTACACTCGTTGTGAATCGCACATGTAAGATACTCAATTAAAGCTACACTCGTTGTGAATCGCACGTAAGATACTCAATTAAAGCTACACTCGTTGTGAATCGCACATGTAATATACTCAATTAAAGCTACACTCGTTGTGAATCGCACATGTAAGATACTCAATTAAAGCTACACTCGTTGTGAATCGCACATGTAAGATACTCAATTAAAGTTACACTCGTTGTGAATCGCACATGTAATATACTCAATTAAAGCTACACTCGTTGTGAATCGCACATGTAATATACTCAATTAAAGCTACACTCGTTGTGAATCGCACATGTAATATACTCAATTAAAGTTACACTCGTTGTGAATCCAGCCAACATGTCAGATTTCAAAAAGGCTTTTCGGCGAAAGCATAAGAAGCTATTATCTGATGATAGCACAACCAGTAAACAAAGAGGGTAACATACTGTATTTTAACCCTGCAGGCGCTACACAAAACGCAGAAATAAAATATAAAACATGCATTACCTTTGACAAGCTTCTTTTGTTGGCACTCCAATATGTCCCATAAACATCACAATTGGTCCTTTTGTTCGATTAATTCCATCCATATATATCCAAATGTCAATTTATAAAGCGCGTTGGATCCAGAAAAAAACAGCTTCCAAAAAACGCAACGTCACTACAAAATATTTCAAAAGTTGCCTATAAACTTTGCCAAAATATTTAAAACTACTTTTGTAATACAACTTTAGGTATTTTTAAACGTTAATAATCTATCAAATTGTAGACGTGTCTATCTGTGTTCAATACAGGAAGACAACAAACCAACGCTACTTTTCACATCTTGCGTAACTCTCAACAGTGTTACCCAGGTCCTAGTTGGCCTACTTCTTCATTGAACAAATGAATAACCTCAACCACATTCCAAAGACTGGTGATATCCAGTGGAAGCTGTAGGAACTGAAAACCAGTTCATTAGAAATATTGTTTGCCAACGAGAACTCACTGGACAGAGACCTCAAAAAACCCAATTCTGAACGGTTAGTCCTCGGGGTTTTGCCTGCTACATAAGTTCTGTTACACTCACAGACATGATTCAAACAGTTTTAGAAACTTCAGAGTGTTTTCCATCCAAATCTACTAATACTATGCATATCTCATATTCTTGGCATGAGTAGCAGGAAATTGAAATTGGGCACGCTATTTATCCAAAAGCGAAAAACGCAGCCCCCTATCCCTTAATTAATGGAATGGAAACCAGGTGTGTATGATTAAGACAAAACAAAACAAAAAATGAACACCGGCCGAACAAGGAGAGGGACCAACTTCGGCCGAAGTCGTGACACACGCAATGATTTAGATCCACGCCTACGTCATTCTTGGATTCACCATGGATGTTTTGGCGAATGGACAATGTGGATATTTACTGTGATGTTGATGAGAACCTCTGGCCAAATGCTCAAGATAGTATCTTTTATTTACTTCATTTGATTACATGTCTTCAATTATCACACCTTTGATCACACATCTATATCACACATAGAAAATATGGAAATGTAATGTTCAGTCATTTTTTAAAGGTTGTGCTAGTGTATTGCCTAATGTGAAAACAGTCATTTCCAGTACTGTAGCATACTACATTCAATGGGCAATTTTGGATTAACTGCTTGTTAAAATAACTACATTGAGAAGATACTGTATCATTATGTTGTGTTTTGGTGATTAAACCAATGTACTCATTATATTTCACAGTAAACATATATTTTGGATCAATGGTTGTGTGGTGAAAGATGTCTACAAACAAAATGAAAGCACAGTGAAACGTTTTGAATGTTAGACTGGCTGTGTTACACGAGTTACCAGTTTAGAGTTTTGAATGTTAGACTGGCTGTGTTACACGAGTTACCAGTTTAGAGTTTTGAATGTTAGACTGGCTGTGTTACACGAGTTACCAGTTTAGAGTTTTGAATGTTAGACTGGCTGTGTTACACAAGTTACCAGTTTAGAGTTTTGAATGTTAGACTGGCTGTGTTACACGAGTTACCAGTTTAGAGTTTTGAATGTTAGACTGGCTGTGTTACACGAGTTACCAGTTTAGAGTTTTGAATGTTAGACTGGCTGTGTTACACGAGTTACCAGTTTAGAGTTTTTAATGTTAGACTGGCTGTGTTACTAGAGTTACCAGTTTAGAGTTTTGAATGTTAGACTGGCTGTGTTACACGAGTTACCAGTTTAGAGTTTTGAATGTTAGACTGGCTGTGTTACACGAGTTACCAGTTTAGAGTTTTGAATGTTAGACTGGCTGTGTTACTAGAGTTACCAGTTTAGAGTTTTGAAAATTCACCACAATCTTCTGAAAATAGTACCAAAGCAATAAAAAAACAATTAATTTGTAGACAAACTGGAATTAAAGATATATTAAGTTTGTGACACAGAGAGAACTATCCAATCAGGAGATGTAAATCCTTCAAATTTAGATTTTTGGTTGTGTTGACAACCAAACACAATTCAATATCACTATATCATTACATTTTAAATCAACCAGAGCTTGAAACTCTAGGGCCTATTGTACTGTCTATTTTTAGGTGAATTCTGGGTTGAATTGAAACAATAGCTGTTGATGACACAGCAAATTCTATATAAGCCTAAATAGCATCATTGATGATACAATATATAAGTGATAATGTATGGTCACATTTAATTTGCTCTGTTAAACCTACCCATTGGAATGACATTAATAGCATCAGTGAATCTATTTCGTTTTTAAGTGGAGATCTCTCAACAATATTTCCCACGATAGCACATTGGCAATAATCACAAACACATATCATAGCTAAGCTGGGCTTGGTTAAAACCCTGGATGGGAGACCAAAGGCTAGCTGTAAATAAATCACTTCTTTAGTCAGAGGTGCTGCATGGGAGACCAAAGGCTAGCTGTAAATAAATCACTTCTTTAGTAAAAGGTGCTAACATTGAAGATCTGAGGTTGTTTTTAATGATACAAATTCAACCTATTTTATAACAAGGTTTGTCTATGTTAAATTTGGTTACCATGATGACATAATTCTGTGGTTGAAATTTCACCCTCAAAACAAGTTAATTACTTTTTCAAATACAATGCATTTTCCATCTAGATTCCATGTCACGATACCTTGGCAAATTACGTTGAAACAACATTGATTCAACCAGTTTGTGCCTAGTGGGTTTCCATTACTCCCATGATTTTAATCCATCTTCCAATTGTGAGACTGGGTGTGTGTTTCACTTTTAAACATTGATTATTGGCGTCAGGCCCAATCTAGCGGATTGGGCTGCCACTTGTCCTGACTCTTCCAAAGGCTTGGCTAGGACGACTCTCCTGCTCCCCGAGACGCTTGTGTTCCAACAGCTGCAACTGAAGGGAGGGTGTGTGACTGTGTCTTCCTACAATCTGTGTTATCTTTTGGGGGGATTCTTTGTCTTAGATCGTGAGCGCTTGAGAGTTGCTCAGTGTAGTCTATAACAGTATAATGATTAGTCTATAACAGTATAATGTGTAGTCTATAACAGTATAATGTGTAGTCTATAACAGTATAATGATTAGTCTATAACAGTATAATGTTTAGTCTTTAACAGTATAATGTTTAGTCTATAACAGTATAATGTTTAGTCTTTAACAGTATAATGTTTAGTCTATAACAGTATAATGTTTAGTCTATAACAGTATAATGTGTAGTCTATAACAGTATAATGTTTAGTCTATAACAGTATAATGTTTAGTCTTTAACAGTATAATGTTTAGTCTATAACAGTATAATGTTTAGTCTATAACAGTATAATGTTTAGTCTATAACAGTATAATGTTTAGTCTATAACAGTATAATGTTTAGTCTATAACAGTATAATGTGTAGTCTATAACAGTATAATGTTTAGTCTATAACAGTATAATGTTTAGTCTATAACAGTATAATGTTTAGTCTATAACAGTATAATGTTTAGTCTATAACAGTATAATGTGTAGTCTATAACAGTATAATGTTTAGTCTATAACAGTATAATGTGTAGTCTATAACAGTATAATGTTTAGTCTATAACAGTATAATGTTTAGTCTATAACAGTATAATGTTTAGTCTATAACAGTATAATGTTTAGTCTATAACAGTATAATGTTTAGTCTATAACAGTATAATGTGTAGTCTATAACAGTATAATGTTTAGTCTTTAACAGTATAATGTTTAGTCTTTACAGTATAATGTGTAGTCTATAACAGTATAATGTGTAGTCTATAACAGTATAATGTTTAGTCTATAACAGTATAATGTTTAGTCTTTACAGTATAATGTTTAGTCTATAACAGTATAATGTTTAGTCTATAACAGTATAATGTTTAGTCTATAACAGTATAATGTGTAGTCTATAACAGTATAATGTGTAGTCTATAACAGTATAATGTGTAGTCTATAACAGTATAATGTGTAGTCTATAACAGTATAATGTTTAGTCTATAACAGTATAATGTTTAGTCTATAACAGTATAATGTTTAGTCTATAACAGTATAATGTTTAGTCTTTACAGTATAATGTCTAGAAATAAAGCTGTCCAAAAAGAAGCAGGTACTTCATTGGTTCGTTTAATGGCCATATCAGGTATACGTCTGTCTCGTATACGGTCACGTTCTCTGGCTCCTATATCAGCAGATCTGCAATAAATCAATGCTATGTGCAGCTGGGTGTATTTCTGACACACATGTTTCAGAACACAGACATATTGGCCTTGTAAATCATCAGTTGTTTTGGTATGCATCTTGTAACTCTGTCATCATCAAATGCGAGTTTTGAGAACAGCTCACAGCACGTGTAGTTTTATACTTTGACCTTTCTACCAGGGAGGATCAATAAAACAATCCCGAACAATGTTAGGTTGCATGCATTTCTGACACCCAGTTTCTGAACACGGCCGTTGGCCATGGAGAAGGTCGCAGACGGGAGTAAAGACGCGTGACTACTTCTCGTAAACTCTGCCATTTGAAAAACACATCCCCAGATTGATCCAAGTGTTTATCCTTGTTAATGCATGACATTAATATTACATGTAGCCTTCCGTTGACTTCACACTGCGTGCTGGTAAAAAAAAGTGAAGACCTCATAACCATAGAGAGATCCAGTAACAGGGAGGCACATTATTTTAACCTTAATGGTAGCCCACCAAGGTCCCCACATTGTAGACAGTGGCCACCGTAATAGATTTACAGCGCTGTAAATTTGTTCATCCATGCCACAGCATGTGACATTTCACTTCCAGATTTAGATTTCTACTGTCTGTGACATTTTGGTGAATTGAATCATGTTACATGTCCTGATGTCAGCCAAGGCCTTGGGGTGTCTCAGGCAAACTCCTGTCTGTAGTGATAAAAAGGTCATTCCACAAACAGAGTACGTTTTTGGTACGTGACTCGGTCATAAAAAAACGATTAGTTTAACCTCCATTTTAACATTCCGTTATGAAGACGTTCGACTTCTTTAAAACATCTCTCATCTCAAGGGTTTAAAAAAATACTATGGAAAGTAAGTGTCGTTAAAGTAACAGGGTTGATCGTTGTCGGGGTTGACTTTTCTTTTGTCTTAAATCAGCCTGGAATCCCCTTGTGACAGGATAGAGCCTGTAAGTAAGCATTTCACTGTAAGGTTTCATTTCACTGTTGTATTCGGCATTTCACTGTAAGGTCCTGTTGTATTCGGCATTTCACTGTGAGGTCCTGTTGTATTCGACATTTCACTGTAAGGTCCTGTTGTATTCGGCATTTCACTGTGAGGTTTATACCTGTTGAGTTCAGCATTTCCCTGTAAGGTATATATACACCTGTTGTATTCGGCGCACGTGACAAATAAACTTTGATTTGATTTGAATTGGAAGCTTGTTGTGTGCAACAAGGAGTGAAAATTAGAATATAAAGCTCCACAAAATTGTTAAAACGTTTCTAACCTGTCTATCTATGGGTAACAGGGTTGACGTGCTTCGAAGAGCTCAGTTTTCCACAACAAAACGTCCAGAAAGATTAGAACCAGCTCACCTGCTTTTACACTGGGATTTGATTATTGGATGTTCAATATTTCTTTTGAAAAATATCATTTAAAAAGGAATATTTTCACCAAAACGAGAGTTCAGTTCACGTAACAGGGTTGACCTTAAAAGGAGACACAAATGTAAATGTATTACTTCATCACATGAATTAAATAATCATCTTCAGAAATGTACTTAACATAATTAGGGCTTTACAATGATGATTTAAAAACGTTAAGAAATGTTGGGGTTAAATGGGTTCACGAAGTCTGAAAAACGTGTGGATAAAAACATAACGTCTACTTTGCGAGCATAGATTGAGCCGTCTAAAGCACCCTTATGTATTGGATCAAATGTACTGTCTGATCCTCACAAGGCCCAGCCAAAATATGTCATATGTACGATGATGTTTTAGAATGACAGTTTTCTCAACTGCGTATTGATATTAAGTATTACAATGGATGTTGTAATGGTTGTCGTTGGGAGAAAGAGAGGACCAAGGTGCGGCGTGGTAAGTACAATAAGTACAAACAATACACGACAAACGAACAGTCCTGAACGGTGCAACAAAATACAGAACAGAAAATAAACACCCACAACTCAAAAGTGAAACCAGGCTACCTAAGTATGGTTCTCAATCAGGGACAACGATTGACAGCTGCCGCTGATTGAGAACCATACCAGGCCGAAAACAGAAAAAAAGAACATAGACAACCCACCCAACTCACACCCTGACCATACTAAAACAAAGACATAACAAACGAACTAAGGTCAGAACGTGACAGCTGTAATGGTTGTTACTATTTGCCTGAGGATAACTTCTGCCCAGAGCAAGTTTGAAGCTTAGAGAAACATGTCCCTCAAATACAAAAACACAGGTCATATATCACGCAAGATCTTGGCACATTAAAATAACTTAAAGGTCATCAACTCAGTCTGCATGGTGTGAATGTTCTCTCCAGCCACAATCACGCCAAGTAGATATCGTCTGACTAGTAACAGTGGCATCGGTGCCAGAATAAGGCTGTGTGGAAATGCTGGCAGATATACCAAACAATAAACCTTGGCTGTAGTGAAGAAGAGAGCACAGTCCAATAAATTAAAAGGTGTTGATGGGGTCCTTCCAGATGGTCAGCATAGCTTCCTGCCCAACTTGTATAAGCGGTTCACTTCAGAGTGTAGTAAAAGTTTAAGACAGCTATATCGCTGTCAGCAATTTAAGTGGAGAAGATTACTGAAATACTGTACTGGTGTCATATGAATCGTAACAGTCCTGCTGGACCGTTTTAGCCAACTGAAATGTGAGACAAATCAAAGCATCTCCAGCATCTTCATTAGATCCTACTGATAAATAACTACACATTTGATGGAACAGTTTAATGAGCTGTTGAATGCCTAAAGGTCTCTGTTATAGCTCTTAAATATTTATTATGGTTTCACTAGGGTGGTAAATCATACGTAGATAACGGACAACTCCGTCACAAGCATGAGGTGAGGAGACAGCTCAGATGTTTTTACAAGCAAAATATATATATATCTTTTTTAAAAGTCAAAAATATAAAATAGTTGATAACGATTATTGCCACAAAAATGTACCTAAATAAGGACATAAGAAGGTCATATAAGATTTATTGGTAGTGGGGAACATGGACTCACTCCATTACAGTAGCTGAGGTGCAGTACTAGTAACATTGGAATCAATTTGATAAATCAAACAGTTTATATTGTCATCATTATTATTAGTGAAGACATCTCTAATTTACATAAATTCAGTTAAATTCGATACAGAAGTCAAATATTGCATTTAAAAAAAAGTGATGTAATGGGAGTGTGGCGCTCCTGGAAGTGGAAGGTGCTAATGAAACAGACATACAGAGGTCTCTCATGCAATTCATTTCCTTAAACAGAGTGGTCCACAATTAACTTTTGCTTGGTTGGCACTTTCAACCAGATATAAGCAAGCTGTGGACCCAGTATCCATAAGTCAGAAACCTTCTTCCTCTGGTAAGACTCTCTCCACCTCCTTAGATATTAAATTGGTCTCATCTTTGCGCTCAGCACCTGAGGCAGAAGCTAACTGCACTGTTTGAATTTATTTTGGGAATTTTATTTTTTGAATTGATTTCTGCAACAACAAAAAAAATACATTTGTCTCTTGTAAGATTTTACAATATGCAATTAGGCGGGATTCATTTCTTATATCTATATATTTTATAGTGTTTCACATTATATCTTTACATTAAATCTGTAACTTTAATTTATTGTCAAAAGCGGTGCTCCTGCATTTAGCTGTAAATTGAGGCGTTGGTCTAGAATGGAATTGGGTTTTATTTGAATTCTTGTCAGAATGTGTAGTAACGTGAGGAAAATTACCAGTTGCAAAGTTGCAAAGTTACCAGTTGCAACTGTAGTTGAATTGGACATGACCGTAATGATTGAGTTGAATGACGCAATTCAAAATGTTTTCTAGCGCTTTGGGGGACTAAATGACAGGGCTTTAGACTTGTGCGTATTCACAACCCCCTGATGTTTCACAGGGTCGTCCAAAAAGTACAAATTCATCTGTAGAAGGGGAAAAAATAAGGTGAGTCATAAAAAGTTATAAAAATGTACCATTCACCTTACACTGTTGACTGAGGAGGAAGCACCACAGAGTCAATCGCGTTTCTCTTTCCTATAGTGATCCGTCACCATGAGTACGGACGCGGAGATGCAAATCTACGGCAAGGCTGCCATATACCTCCGTAAGCCTGAGAAGGAGAGGATGGAGGCGCAAGCCGCACCCTTTGATTCAAAGAATGCTTGTTATGTGTCAGACACCAAAGAGCTGTACCTTAAAGGTTTGGTCACTGCCAGGGCCGACGGAAAGTGTACCGTGACAGTCACCAATCCTAACGGCACCAAGGAGGTAAGCCTGATTTGAAAAGTATTACATTTCAAGTTTGTGCAATTACTCAATATTTTTTATTATTTTTTTTAAACATGCCAATATGTTAAATGAAATCAGTAACAACAGATATATTAAGAAGCATTTTTTTTGTTTATTTTGTAAGCAAAATATAACCTTAAAACACGTATCAACTGCTATTTAATAACGGCATGGCATTTTTCATATTGACTAGTGAAGAATCCCCATGTCTGTATCAGTGGGTGATAACAAAGTTGATTAATTAAATGGGGGAGTATGCATGTTTTTAAAAAGATTGAATGTCAATTATTGAATTATCAAAAAGCATTCAGTCTTGTCCAGTTCGTCTGTGTATAATCTAGAGTTGTGACTGCTTCAGGAAGGAAAAGAGTTCAAAGAGGCAGACGTCTACCAGATGAACCCCCCTAAGTACAACAAGATTGAGGACATGGCCATGATGACCTACCTGAATGAAGCCTCTGTGTTGTATAACCTCAAAGAGCGTTATGCAGCATGGATGATCTATGTAAGAAACCTGCACACACACACACCACACACACCACACACACACACACACACACACACACACACACACACACACACACACACACACACACACACACACACACACACACACACACACACACACACGAGAAATACACACATACAGTACTTCACATAAAGTCATGGTGGAAACCAAAACATACCAATACAGTAGACCTACACTACTATACCAATGCACACCCACATCATCACATAAATCCAGGTAAAAGTCCATCTGATTTTGCTAATCCCCTAATTTAATTTATTCTCTTTCATCCAGACCTACTCTGGGCTCTTCTGTGCCACGGTGAACCCCTACAAGTGGCTTCCTGTGTACGACATGGAGGTTGTCAACGCCTACAGAGGGAAGAAGAGGATGGAGGCTCCACCCCATATCTTCTCCGTCTCTGACAACGCCTTTCAGTTCATGCAGATTGGTACGAGCTCTCATTCATGTATGGATGTATGGATGGATGTATGGATGGATGGATGGATGGATGTATGGATGGATGGATGGATGGATGGATGGATGTATGGATGGATGGATGGATGGATGGATGGATGGATGGATGGATGGATGGATGGATGGATGGATGGATGGATGTATGGATGGATGTATGGATGTATGGATGGATGGATGGATGGATGGATGTATGGATGGATGGATGTATGGATGGATGTATGGATGTATGGATGGATGGATGTATGGATGTATGGATGGATGGATGGATGGATGGATGTATGGATGGATGTATGGATGTATGGATGGATGGATGGATGGATGGATGGATGGATGTATGGATGGATGTATGGATGGATGGATGGATGGATGGATGGATGGATGGATGGATGGATGGATGTATGGATGTATGGATGGATGGATGGATGGATGGATGGATGGATGGATGGATGGATGGATGGATGGATGGATGGATGGAAGCATGGATGTAAAATAAAATATTCTTTAGAGACAAATGGTTCAATGCAATTCCAAATAAGCAGGATAACCAGTGAGCTTACATGTCTTACATTCATAGCTAGTTATCTAATGCTCGCCTCCTGTAGCCAAATGTCAACATATCTTTTCATTATAAATTGTGTGATTCCAGCCCAGAATGCTGATTGGCTGACAGCCGTGGTATATGAGACCCTATACCATGGGTATGACAAAACATTGGTTTTTACTGCTCTAATTACATTGGTAACCAGTTTATAATAGCAATAAGGCACCTCGGGGGTTTATGGTATATGGCCAATATATCACGGCTAAGGGCTGTACCTAGGCACGTTCCATTGTGCATAAGAACAGCCCTTAGCGGTGGTATGTTGTCCATATACCATAAACCCCCTCAGGCCTTATTACTTTAGTATAGACCATGATTTCCTGTAACATCCCACGCATCATACTGTAAGTTACGTAGTAAGCAAGCTATCTAGTTAACTATACTATGCTGTTGAAACAGTCTGACTCGTCTTTGGCCTTTGATTGGAGTTGCTGCTGACATCTGCCTCTTAGGCCTAGTAACAAACAGTTGAATTGAGGCCTTCCCTGTTTCTGATCGTGAGATGACACATGCAACTCAAAAAGAGAGCCAATAATACACTACCGTTCAGTGCCGGTAGTTTTTGCAGTGCACGCTCACGTGGGGAGCAGGGGAATTTTCCAAGATAAAAAAAGAAATATATATTGGAAAATGTATTTAAATTAAATAAAAATCTAAATCTATCTAAAACTCACCACCAATCTGAAAGGGATTTTTTCTCATAGGATGGCAAAAGGGGAGGTGCTCAGGCATCCCTGGACCTTCATCTGTGCACATGCCTTTTGGTGCTGTATAGAACGATTTTGGTGCTGTATAGAACCCTTTTGGTGCTGTATAGAACCATTTTGGTGCTGTATAGAACCCTTTTGGTGCTGTATAGAACCCTTTTGGTGCTGTATAGAACCCTTTTTGGTGCTGTATAGAACCCTTTTGGTGCTGTATAGAACCCTTTTGGTGCTGTATAGAACCCTTTTTTGGTGCTGTACGGAACCCCTTTTGGTGCTGTATAGAACCTTTTTGGTGCTGTACGGAACCCTTTTTGGTGCTGTATAGAACCCTTTTGGTGCTGTATAGAACCTTTTTGGTTCTGTATAGAACCCTTTTTTGGTGCTGTATAGAACCCTTTTTGGTGCTGTATAGAACCCTTTTGGTGCTGTATAGAACCTTTTTGGTTCTGTATAGAACCCTTTTTTGGTGCTGTATAGAACCCTTTTTGGTGCTGTATAGAACCCTTTTGGTGCTGTATAGAACCTTTTTGGTTCTGTATAGAACCCTTTTTTGGTGCTGTATAGAACCCTTTTTGGTGCTGTATAGAACCCTTTTGGTTCTGTATAGAACCCTTTTTTGGTGCTGTATAGAACCTTTATGGAGAATGGTTCTACAAATAACCTCTTGAAGAACCATAAAGGGTTCTTTTTTTCTGGTTAGTCGTATTATATTGTTAAAATTCCATTGTTTTTATTAGTTGACAAGTTGAATCAGGTGTGCTACCTCTGGAACAGCTGGTGGTGAGAACTGAAAACCACTGACTTGGACAACAGTCGTCACTGACATAAGGCCACAACATACATGAGTCTTTCACAAGACAAGCATACTCATATGTAACATGTATTGGCATTACACAACAGATTAGATCAACTGGAATTGACACTCTCACTCACGGTCACACGAAAAGAGCTGTAAGCAAAACCACACCTGAAAATATTCTAATTAGCTGTCGCGTTGACGTTTTTTTAAATTATGGCTAAAAAAGAGGGAAGAACCCTTTGAATGAACCCTATGAATTCACTAATGAACCCCTAATGTTGCTTGAGTATGATAAACAAGTTGTTTTTTTTGGTTACAGATAACGAAAACCAGTCTGTCCTGATCACGTAAGTTGTTTGCCAAAGTTTCCCTTGAGAAAAAGTGTTTCTATTGATGTGATGTGACGAAATACATGACATTACGAATGGATTAGGCTATGTGTAATAATGAGTCGATGAGTGGGAATTCTGGTTAATTATTTATGTAAGAAAACAGGTCAACAGTGTTTTTTTTTTCAATGCTCATCTTTCTCTGTCATATAAACCAGTGGAGAATCCGGTGCAGGAAAGACTGTCAACACCAAGCGTGTGATCCAGTACTTTGCCACCATTGCAGTGTCTGGTGCCAAGAAGGAAGTAGACCCCAACAAAATGCAGGTAGGTTGTGCTTATGGTTACTTTTTAACCACATTCCCATTTGGTTGGCTCTGTAAACTTTTTTTTCATTGGTGAATCCTGTTTCAAGAAAAGTAGTCAAGTATTTAAAGAAAAACTAACTTTACCACATTACCAGTTTCTGAGCCACTTGTGTTGGTGTCAATCAGGGGTCTCTTGAGGATCAGATCATTGCAGCTAACCCTCTGCTGGAGGCTTACGGTAATGCCAAGACAGTGAGGAACGACAACTCGTCTCGCTTCGTAAGTATGAAAGGCATATAAGTTACCTTCAATTGAAAACTTTTATTTCAGTAGATTCCTATTGTTATATCAATAGATGTCCAACAAACTGTAACATTTAAAGTGGTATATCAAAGTAAAATGTTAGATTTATTTTGTTGACCTAATTCCAACCTACAGGGTAAATTCATCAGGATTCACTTCCAAGGAGGAAAACTGGCTAAGGCTGACATTGAGACCTGTGAGTTGGTTTTGATTATTTATCAATTCTTTCCTGAATTCACACATATTATTTTTTGGAGATCATGTCATCAAATTACATTTTATCTCATGTTCTCTTTCTCCTCTCTCGCTCCTCTCTTTCTCCTCTCTTTCTCCTCTCTTTCTCCTCTCTTTCTCCTCTCTTTCTCATCTCTCTCTCCTCTCTTTCTCCTCTCTTTCTCCTCTCTCGCTCCTCTCTTTCTCATCTCTCTCTCCTCTCGTTCTCCTCTCTTTCTCCTCTCTCTCTCCTCTCTTTCTCCTCTCTCTCTCCTCTCTCTCTTCTCTCTCTCCTCTCTCTCTCCTCTCTTTCTCCTCTCTTTCTCATCTCTCTCTCCTCTCTTTCTCCTCTCTTTCTCCTCTCTCTCTCCTCTCTTTCTCATCTCTCTCTCCTCTCTTTCTCCTCTCTTTCTCCTCTCTCTCTCCTCTCTTTCTCCTCTCTTTCTCATCTCTCTCTCCTCTCTTTCTCATCTCTCTCTCCTCTCTTTCTCCTCTCTTTCTCATCTCTCTCTCCTCTCTTTCTCCTCTCTCGCTCCTCTCTTTCTCCTCTCTTTCTCATCTCTCTCTCCTCTCTTTCTCATCTCTCTCTCCTCTCTTTCTCATCTTTCTCTCCTCTCTTTCTCATCTCTCTCTCCTCTCTTTCTCATCTCTCTCTCCTCTCTTTCTCATCTCTCTCTCCTCTCTCTCTCATCTCTCTCTCCTCTCTTTCTCATCTCTCTCTCCTCTCTTTCTCATCTCTCTCTCCTCTCTTTCTCATCTCTCTCTCCTCTCTTTCTCCTCTCTTTCTCCTCTCTCTCCTCTCTTTCTCCTCTCTCTCTCTCCTCTCTTTCTCCTCTCTCTCTCCCCTCTCTTTCTCCTCTCTCTCTCCTCTCTCTCTCCTCTCTTTCTCCTCTCTCTCTCCTCTCTCTCTCCTCTTTCTCTCCTCTCTCTCTCTCCTCTCTTTCTCCTCTCTTTCTCCCCTCTCTCTCCTCTCTCTCTCTCTCCCTCTCTCTCTTTGACTCTCAGACCTCCTGGAGAAGTCCCGAGTGTCCTTCCAGCTGCCCGATGAAAGAGGCTACCACATCTTCTTCCAGATGATGACCAATCACAAACCTGAGATAGTTGGTACGGCAAAGTAGAGATTCAGGGGAAATTATTCCCACCCAAATTTGTGGAATTTATTTTTTAAAATGATTCCTAGTCCACACTATTAATACTATTAAAATGAGTACATCCAAGGTAACAAGGTATCTAGACACAGATCAGGTCGTTGGGAAATATCTATCAAGTAATGCACTGTGATGCACTAGTCCAGGAGTCTCAGCCCCCTCTTTTGATGCTGTTTATACTACATGTACCATTGAGTCCATCTATTGAGTAAAGGAAGGAGAGATACCGTAAAGGTAGGACAGCACAAATCTAAGAGATTTAACTGACAAGCCATTCTCCATTGTCCACAGAAATGTCGCTCATCACCACCAACCCCTACGACTTCCCCATGTGCAGTCAGGGTCAGATCACGGTGGCCAGCATCAACGACAAGGAAGAGCTGGATGCCACAGACGTGAGTCAAACCAAGGGTTAACCAAACTCTGGAATGGGTAGGATCCCCCATTACACACTGACTGCACTGTGCAATTCCAAATTAGTGGCTGCTGTGAATTGTTGTATTTTTTTAGTTTGTTTGATAGCTTGTGTTGGTTAGGCACTCTTCATGCCTTCACACTTGGCCTTGAGGCACATGCTTGTAAGACATCCACAAGACGGCGCTACTAAGTGCCCTGTGGAACTGTAGAAAACTCATTTTGTTCTGCCGGCTACTAGTGTTGGCCAATCACACTCAAGAGGAACAGAGAAGACACATATATCCATCCCATTTGTTCTGGAGTGACGACAGAACTGTCATGTACTATAACTAGTGTCCAGTGTTCACCACTGTGGTACTTCCTGTCTAATGCCAGGATGCCATTACAATCCTGGGCTTCACTAATGAGGAGAAGATGGGCATCTACAAGCTGACTGGAGCTGTGCTGCACCATGGAAACTTGAAATTCAAGCAGAAGCAGCGTGAGGAGCAGGCCGAGCCAGACGGCACAGAGGGTGAGTCCCAGTAAAAGATGTACAATATGTAGAGCATTAGTCCCATTCCCAGTCCCAATCATAGATATACAATATGTAGAGCATTAGTCCCATTCCCAGTCCCAGTCATAGATGTACAATATGTAAAGCGTTAGTCCCATTCCCAGTCCCAGTAATAGATATACAATATGTAGAGCTTTAGTCCCAGTCCCAGTCATAGATGTACAATATGTAAAGCGTTAGTCCCATTCCCAGTCCCAGTCATAGATATACAATATGTAGAGCTTTAGTCCTATTCCCAGTCATAGATGTACAATATGTAAAGCATTAGTCCCATTCCCAGTCCCAATCATAGATATACAATATGTAGAGCATTAGTCCTATTCCCAGTCCCAGTCAGAGATGTACAATATGTAAAGCATTAGTCCCATTCCCAGTCCCAATCATAGATATACAATATGTAGAGCATTAGTCCCATTCCCAGTCCCAGTCATAGATGTACAATATGTAAAGCATTAGTCCCATTCCCAGTCCCAATCATAGATATACAATATGTAGAGCATTAGTCCTATTCCCAGTCCCAGTCATAGATATACAATATGTAGAGCATTAGTCCTATTCCCAGTCCCAGTCATAGATATACAATATGTAGAGCATTAGTCCTATTCCCAGTCCCAGTCAGAGATGTACAATATGTAGAGCATTAGTCCCATTCCCAGTCCCAGTCATAGATGTACAATATGTAAAGCATTAGTCCCATTCCCAGTCCCAATCATAGATATACAATATGTAGAGCATTAGTCCTATTCCCAGTCCCAGCCATAGATATACAATATGTAGAGCATTAGTCCTATTCCCAGTAATAGATATACAATATGTGAAGCAGTCCCATTCCCAGTCCCAGTCATAGATATACAATATGTAGAGCATTAGTCCTATTCCCAGTCATAGATGTACAATATGTAGAGCATTAGTCCTATTTCCAGTCCCAGTCATAGATATACAATATGTAGAGCATTAGTCCCATTCCCAGTCCCAGTCATAGATGTACAATATGTAGAGCATTAGTCCCATTCCCAGTCCCAGTCATAGATGTACAATATGTAGAGCATTAGTCCCATTCCCAAACAATGAAATAGAACACCTAAGACAGATAGTGTCACATGAAAGTCAGCCATGAGACCAAATGTCAACCTCCAGAAATGATTTGAAATGATGGATGTGGGTGAAAATCAAAACGTAACCCACAAAAGACTATTTTGTCAGTGTGGCATCAGAAAGATCTTGTGTGCCTGAGTCTGTTGTTGTTGGTTCTCTCTCAAGTGGCTGATAAAATCGGCTACCTGCTGGGCCTGAACTCAGCTGAGATGTTGAAGGCTTTGTGCTACCCCAGAGTGAAGGTCGGCAACGAGTACGTGACCAAGGGACAGACTGTGCCTCAGGTAAGGCGACCAAACACAGCGTCTAACATTTTCTGAGCACCGGAAATCTTTTGGGGACCATAGATTTTTTTTCTTCTTGTGAGGTTATTATTCCCAAGCTCTTTTCACCTTGTCACTAGACATGGTCAATATCTCATGTATTCATTTGAGATATTATCATTGCAGGTTAATAACTCAGTCTCGGCTCTGGCCAAGTCCATCTACGAGAGGATGTTCTTGTGGATGGTCATCCGTATCAACGAGATGTTGGACACCAAGAATCCAAGGCAGTTCTATATCGGCGTGCTGGATATTGCCGGGTTTGAGATCTTTGATGTGAGTATGCGACCAGAACAAGACAATGAGTTGTGATTGAGAGGGATTACAGCCTTGTATGACGTACCGACCCCTTTTTAACAGTACAACAGCATGGAGCAGCTGTGCATCAACTTCACCAATGAGAAACTGCAACAGTTTTTCAACCACACCATGTTCGTCCTGGAACAAGAGGAGTACAAGAAGGAGGGAATCATCTGGGCTTTCATTGACTTTGGCATGGACTTGGCTGCCTGCATTGAGCTTATTGAGAAGGTACACTGTCTGTCAGGATTATAATGGACCACAACAGCAAAGCTCATATGAGCACTGTGTGAAATATTATCACAGTGGTACAACGATGGTTGAAAACTCAATATTTTTCCTATTATGTGCCCCTAAATGAATATAATTATACAATAGCATGTTTGCTAAAGGAATAAATGTGATCCTAAATGTAAATATCACTAATTTCATATACATCTCTTTTTTCGTAAAGCCATTGGGCATCTTCTCCATCCTTGAAGAGGAGTGCATGTTCCCCAAGTCTTCAGACACTACCTTCAAGGACAAGCTGTACGCCCAGCATCTTGGCAAAACCAAGGCGTTTGAGAAGCCCAAGCCTGCCAAAGGCAAGGCAGAGGCTCACTTCTCCCTGGTGCACTATGCCGGCACTGTGGACTACAACATCACTGGCTGGCTGGAGAAGAACAAGGACCCCCTGAACGACTCAGTTATTCAGCTGTACGGGAAGTCCACAGTCAAACTTTTGGCTGCTCTGTACCCTGCTGCCCCACCGGAGGGTAAGACTAGCATCAGTTATAACTCAGACCTACATTTTTTTTAAAGTCTTTGAATGTACCACAAATGCTCAGGCTTATTCACTGGGTTAATTTACTCATAGGTGTTATTTTACACAATCTCATTGGTAGTATTTGCATTAAGATAAGTATGAAGTTAACCAGAGATTATCTGGTTTATATTTAGTGTGCTTACTGAAGACAAGAACATTCTAGATGTATTGCATACATTATTATTGCACTCTGAGACGTATCCTTGTCTAGTACTATATTTTACTTTGCTCGTTTGAACAGATACAACCAAGAAGGGAGGTAAGAAGAAGGGTGGTTCCATGCAGACTGTGTCGTCCCAGTTCAGGGTGAGCTTCTGAAATGTGTATATTCATTCCTTCTAAATGTGCATTGATTATCATGAATTATTTCTCAGAAAATGCTTTGTAACCCTCTTACAGGAGAACTTACATAAGCTGATGACCAACTTGAGGAGCACTCATCCTCACTTTGTGCGCTGCCTGATCCCCAACGAGTCAAAGACTCCAGGTACAAGAAATATTGACTTAAATATGTCATCTTATCAGTACAGAATCAGTAACCTTAACGAACCAATCTTTAACCTGTTTATGATTATTAAAAGAGACTTGGTTTGTGATTCCAGGTCTGATGGAGAACTTCCTGGTTATTCACCAGCTCAGGTGTAATGGTGTTCTCGAGGGAATTCGGATCTGCAGAAAGGGCTTCCCCAGCAGAATCATCTATGCTGACTTCAAGCAGAGGTACACACACACAAACACAAGCACGCACACACACACACACACAGATCTGCTACAAGGGTTTTCCCAGCATCAGAATAGTCTTACTTTTTACGTAATATAATCAACCTATTACAACTTGACATATGTTAAAAATGTCTCCTCATTCAGGTACAAAGTACTGAATGCCAGCGTCATCCCCGAGGGCCAGTTCATGGACAACAAGAAGGCTTCTGAGAAGCTGCTTGGGTCCATTGATGTGAATCATGAGGATTACAAGTTTGGACACACCAAGGTCAGTCACCCTTTGCAAAAGCTGACAACAAAACACAACTCAATGATCATTTAAACCCGTACCATTTTCTTCAATGTCATATAATCACAAGTCTAGAAGAGAAACTAAACTCATTGTTCATCTACAACTGTTACAACAACTTACAACTTATAAACAACCTATCCCATGGATTGTCGTGAGCATTGCAATGTTTGTGTTGTTTCCTGTTATGTCACCATCTGACTGTGGATCCATAATTGACCATGTCAACCTGCGTCAGGTGTTCTTCAAAGCCGGTCTGCTGGGCGTCTTGGAGGAGATGAGAGATGAGAAGCTGGCCTCTCTGGTCGGCATGGTCCAGGCTCTCAGCCGTGGATTCCTGATGAGGAGAGAGTTCACCAAGATGATGGAGAGGAGGTGAGGAACAGGAAACATCTTGGCAAAGCTTTCTGTCAACCACCTGTATTATTATTATGCATTATGCATTATTCCATACTGTATATGCTGTGAGTTGTTCAGAGTGAGAAAGTACAACTTAAAATGCTCTATTAAAACTGTAGTTTGGGATTTGTCAAGCTGTTCAATTACCATTTAAATGTCTAATATTTACCCATTCATTCTTGAAGAATATAAAATGCCTCATGAGTTGGAATCTAACTAGAGCGCAGTCTATTAGGGGTTACATCTCCACAGCCCCATTCCTCAGCTGTAAACAATGTGGTTTGGGGTCACCATTTTGATGTTCTTCGAATTCCAGAATTTAGCTTTATGTCAAGCTATCCTTTCTGTTCAACCAGAGATTCCGTCTTCACCATCCAGTACAACATCCGTTCATTCATGAATGTGAAAACCTGGCCGTGGATGAAGGTGTACTTCAAGATCAAGCCCCTGCTGAAGAGTGCGGAGACGGAGAAGGAGCTGGCCAACATGAAGGAGAACTATGAGAAGATGACGTCGGACCTGGCCAAGGCTCTGGCCACCAAGAAGCAGTTGGAGGAGAAGATGATCTCCATGGTGCAGGAGAGAGCAGACCTGGCGCTCCAAGTAGCATCTGTGAGTGAACAACGACCCTGATGATTATTTTATTTTTTAAATGTAACCTTTATTTAACTAGGCAAGTTAGTTAAGAACAAATTCTTATTTACGATGACGGCCTACCGGGGAACAGTGGGTTAACTGCCTTGTTCAGAGGCAAAACTACAGATTTTTACCTTGTCAGCTCAGAGGATTCAATCCAGCAACCTTTTGGTTACTGGCCCAACGCTCTAACCACTAGGTTAACTGCCGACCCGGCACATTTACAGACACATGAACACAAACACAGACACACACACATGAACACAGACAGTGAGACACACACACACACACACACACATGAACAGACACGTACACAGTGTCTCGATAGGGGTGCAAATTTCCTGCCCTTCTACATGTTTTCTCATGGGGATGATGGCTGAGAGAAAAAAATCAAATCAAATCAAATTCTATTTGTCACATACACATGGTTAGCAGATGTTAATGCGAGTGTAGCGAAATGCTTGTGCTTCTAGTTCCAACCGTGCAGCAATATCTAACAAGGAATCTAACCTAACAGTTTCACAACAACTACCTTATACACATTAAGATGGCAAGATGGAGTAGATGGTATAAAGTACAGTATGTACATATGAGATGAGTAATGTAGGGCATGTAAATATTATATAGTGTGGCATTGTTGAAAATAGCTTGTGATACATTTATTACATACATTTTTCCATTATTAAAGTGACAATAGTTGACTCAGTATGTTGGCAGCAGCCACTCAAAGTTAGTTATGGCTGTTTAACTGTCTGATGGCCTTGAGATAGAAGCTGTTTTTCAGTCTCTCGGTCCCAGCTTTAATGCACCTGTACTGACCTCACCTTCTGGATGATAGCGGGGGAAACAGGCAGTGACTCGGGTGGTTGTTGTCCTTGATGATCTTTTTGGCCTTCCTGTGACATCGGGTGGTGTAGGTGTCCTGGAGGGCAGGTAGTTTGCCCCCGGTGATGCGTTGTGCAGACCTCACTACCCTCTGGAGAGCCTTACGGTTGTGGGCGGAGCAGTTGCCTTACCAGACGGTGATACAGCCTGACAGGATGCTCTCGATTGTGCATGTGTAAAAGTTTATGAGTGTTTTTGGTGACAAGCCGAATTTCTTCAGCCTCCTGAGGTTGAAGAGGCGCTGCTGCGCCTTCTTCACCACTCTGTGTGGGTGGACCATTTCAGTTTGTCCGTGATGTGTACGCAGAGGAACTTAAAACTTTCCAACCTCTCCACTACTGTCCCGTCAATGTGGATAGGGGGCAGCTCCCTCTGCTGTTTCCTGAAGTCCACGATCATTTCCTTTGTTTTGTTGACATTGAGTGTGAGGTTATTTTCCTGACACCACACTCCGAGGGCCCTCACCTCCTCCCTGTAGGCCGTCTCGTCATTGTTGGTAATCAAGCCTACCACTGTAGTGTTGTCTGCAAAGTTGATGATTGAGTTGGAAGCTTGCATGGCCACGCAGTCATGGGTGGACAGGGAGTACAGGAGAGAGCAGAGAACACACCCTTGTGGGACCCCAGTGTTGAGGATCAGCAGGGTGGAGATGTTGTTACCTACCCTCACCACCTGGGGGCGGCCCGTCAGGAAGTCAAGGAAATCACAGTTTTAAAGACAATGTCCTGCAATTCGAAACATTTTTGCCATGGCTTATGTCGTGTTGTTACTGAGTGATTCAATCACTGTAGCAAAAATGTTTGACGTTTTTGGAATTTTAGATTCTCCCCGACTGTCTAGTTTTTATTTTGGTGATTGTTATATAAGATGATCTTATAAAAAAAGATATAGCTCTATTATATATTTTTTAGATACTTTAGTCATTTAAGTTTAAACTGAAGAATGTTTTACTATCCCTAAAAGTTAAAGAAACTATAAAATTAACTTTTTGTGAGTGGCAACAACCAAATGAACATCGGGTAAACACTGCAGTATTGTATGTGGCTAACTCTTACATTTACTTGTGTTACCCATGTTACCCATGTATGTGGCTAACTCATACATTTACTTGTGTTACCCATGTTATTTACCCATGTTATTTACATATATATATATATATATCATGCATTTATATTGATTTGCTCTGACCTGTTTGACTAAATGAAGTCTATATTTTGATACACAACGTGAGGCCGTAGATTTTTTTCTCCTGTTCTGAAACCAGGATTCAGAGAATCTGACTGATGCTGAGGAAAGGTGCGAGGGGCTCATCAAGAGCAAGATCCAGCTGGAGGCCAAACTCAAAGAGACGACCGAGAGGCTGGAGGATGAGGAGGAGATGAATGCTGAGTTGACTGCCAAGAAGAGGAAGCTGGAGGATGAGTGCTCTGAGCTGAAGAAGGACATTGATGACCTGGAGCTCACCCTGGCCAAAGTGGAGAAGGAGAAGCACGCCAGTGAAAACAAGGTCTCGTAGACAGTCTAACCATTCAAATAAAAATCTACTCAAAACATAGCTCAACAGAAATGTAATTCAAATTGTTTTGTGGGCGCAGGGAAAATGAAGACACAAAATAGTTTAATTTTAGTTGCTTGTTCTGCTCCCCCTCGTTTATGACTTCCATTTAGTACAGTGCAATTTAGTGTTGAATCAACAGTATAGTACTTGTTGACACATTTATAATCTGAATTAAATGAATGCAATATATATCAAACTACATCTCCCCTTCATGGTGAAGTGGCAAAAGACTTACATTTGTTATGGACATTTTCAGGTTAAAAACCTGACAGAGGAGATGGCGTCTATGGATGAGAGTGTTGCCAAGCTGACCAAGGAGAAGAAAGCCCTCCAAGAGGCCCACCAGCAGACACTGGACGACCTGCAGGCAGAGGAGGACAAAGTCAACACTCTGACCAAGGCCAAGACCAAGCTGGAACAGCAAGTGGATGACGTGAGTGGAGTTTTACATTTTGTCCATGGTTAAGAGATGATGATATTATCTTCAGTTGTTTAGATTTGAACATTACATGTGTGTTTTTATCTTATAGCTTGAGGGTTCTCTGGAGCAAGAGAAGAAGCTCCGTATGGACCTTGAGAGAGCCAAGAGAAAGCTGGAGGGAGATCTGAAACTGGCCCAGGAGTCCATAATGGACCTGGAGAATGACAAGCAGCAGTCTGATGAGAAAATCAAGAAGTAAACAAACAAATTACTACAGTATTACCTGCCATATTGATCAACATAATGGTTGTTCTTCACTCAATCTTGTAATTAGGATTTGTATGTGATTCTTAAAAGCAAAGTGAATGCTATTATATTATCCCTTTACACTATCAAACCAAAACCAACTCTGAAATCAACGTGTTTGTGTTTCTTAGGAAGGAGTTTGAGACCAGCCAGCTCCTCAGCAAGATAGAGGATGAACAGTCTCTGGGAGCTCAGCTGCAGAAGAAGATCAAGGAACTGCAGGTACAGTACAGGATCTCAGCTCCAGTACAGGAAAGAACACACCTGAAACATTTCTGGTGTCTTCTAATGGCTCAGTAAGTTGGAAGATGGTGCTTTAATCTGTTGTAAAGATGGTGCTTCTAACCGTTGTGGTTTTGGTTGCCACATTGGACACTGTCCACTGAATATATTAGTGTAACTGGCTTTGTATTTACAAATGTATGCAAAATATACATCCTATTATTATTTATAGAGGTTATTTATTTCAACTATATTGTAGTGTTCATCCCACCTGCTCCTGCCCCCTGTTATAGGCCCGTATTGAGGAGCTGGAGGAGGAAATTGAGGCTGAGCGTGCTGCCAGGGCCAAGGTTGAGAAGCAGAGGGCCGATCTCTCCAGGGAACTTGAGGAGATCAGTGAGAGGCTGGAGGAGGCCGGAGGCGCCACTGCTGCTCAGATTGAGATGAACAAGAAGCGTGAGGTTGAGTTCCAGAAGCTGCGTCGTGATCTTGAAGAGTCCACCCTGCAGCATGAGGCCACAGCCGCCGGTCTGCGCAAGAAGCAGGCTGACAGTGTGGCTGAGCTCGGGCAGCAGATCGACAACCTGCAGCGCATCAAGCAGAAGCTGGAGAAGGAGAAGAGCGAGTATAAGATGGAGATTGATGACCTCTCCAGCAACATGGAGGCCGTCGCCAAGGCTAAGGTGAGTAATGATGTTTTAGTCAAGCAGTGTTGAGGAAGGTCAACTTCATTACCATTCAAGTGAACTGAAGTTGACAGGAGTCTCATATATAAAGTAATAATGGAACATGTTTTCACTAACAGGGCAATCTGGAGAAGATGTGTCGTACTCTTGAGGACCAGCTGAGCGAGCTCAAGACTAAGAATGATGAGAATGTTCGCCAGGTCAACGACATCAGCGGACAGAGGGCCAGACTCCTGACAGAAAATGGTACCATTAACAAACTAATAGTAGTACACTTCAGTAGTACACAATAACACGTGTTAGGGGCTAAAAGTCCAGTCCACATAGTGTTCACTGTACTATTCACAATGTAACATAGCTATTCAATACCTCAAAATACATTTTAAATCTTCGGGAACAGAGACTTCATTAACAAGATGTGCCTCTATCCCTGCAGGTGAGTTTGGCCGCCAGCTGGAGGAGAAGGAAGCCCTGGTCTCTCAGCTGACCAGAGGCAAACAGGCCTTCACCCAGCAGGTTGAGGAGATGAAGAGGCTGATTGAGGAGGAGGTCAAGGTAAGGGTGTTATGGTGAGTGAATGAGGACCCAAAAGCGAACTAACTTAAACAGAGCTTCTTTAATAACCAAACATAGGTAGGCTCAGATAGACCGGCAGATTCCGACAGGACAGGACAAGGTTACAGCAAACATGACGATAGTCTGGCTCAGGCATGAAACACAACAAACAAGAATCCGACAAGGACAGGAACAGAAACAGAGAGAGATATAGGGACCTAATCAGAGGGAAAAAGGGAACAGGTGGGAAACGGGGTGAATGGGTAGTTAGAGGAGACAAGGAACAGCTGGGGGAAAGCGGGGGAGAAAAGGTAACCTAACAACGACCAGCAGAGGGAGACAGGGTGAAGGGAAAGGACAGAGACAAGACACAACATGACAGTACATGACAGTACCCCCCCACTCACCGAGCGCCTCCTGGCGCACTCGAGGAGGAAACCTGGCGGCAACGGAGGAAATCCTCGATCAGCGCACGGTCCAGCACGTCCCGAGAGGGAACCCAACTCCTCTCCTCAGGACCGTACCCCTCCCAATCTACGAGGTACTGGTGACCACGGCCCCGAGGACGCATGTCCAAAATTCTACGGACCCTGTAGATGGGTGCGCCCTCGACAAGGATGGGGGGGGGGGGGGGGAAGACGAGCGGGGGCGCGAAGGACGGGCTTGATGCAGGAGACATGGAAGACCGGGTGGACGCGACGAAGGTATCGCGGAAGAAGAAGTCGAACTGCGACAGGATTAATGACCCGAGAAATACGGAACGGACCAATGAACCGCGGGGTCAACTTGCGAGAAGCCGTCTTAAGGGGAAGGTTCTGAGTGGAGAGCCAAACTCTCTGACCGCGACAATATCTAGGACTCTTAGTTCTACGTTTATTAGCAGCCCTCACAGTCTGCGTCCTATAACGGCAAAGTGCAGACCTGACCCTCTTCCAGGTGCGCTCGCAACGTTGGACAAAAGCCTGAGCGGAGGGGACGCTGGACTCGGCGAACTGAGATGAGAACAGCGGAGGCTGGTACCCGAGGCTACTCTGAAAAGGAGATAGCCCGGTCGCAGACGAAGGAAGCGAGTTGTGGGCGTATTCTGCCCAGGGGAGCTGTTCTGACCAAGACGCAGGGTTACGAAAAGAAAGACTGCGTAAGATGCGACCAATAGTCTGATTGGCCCGTTCTGCTTGACCGTTAGACTGGGGGTGAAAGCCGGAAGAGAGACTGACGGAAGCCCCAATCAAACGGCAAAACTCCCTCCAAAATTGAGACGTGAATTGCGGACCTCTGTCCGAAACGACGTCTGACGGAAGGCCATGAATTCTGAAAACATTCTCGATGATGATTTGTGCCGTCTCTTTAGCAGAAGGAAGCTTAGCAAGGGGAATGAAATGAGCCGCCTTAGAGAACCTATCGACAACCGTAAGAATAACAGTCTTCCCCGCTGACGAAGGCAGTCCGGTGACAAAATCTAAGGCGATGTGAGACCACGGTCGAGAGGGAATAGGAAGCGGCCTGAGACGGCCGGCAGGAGGAGAGTTACCGGACTTAGTCTGCGCACAGACCGAACAAGCAGCCACGAAACGACGCGTGTCATGCTCCCGGGTGGGCCACCAAAAACGCTGGCGAATGGAAGCAAGCGTACCCCGAACGCCAGGGTGGCCGGCTAACTTGGCAGAGTGAGCCCACTGAAGAACGGCCAGACGAGTAGGAACGGGAACGAAAAGAAGGTTCCTAGGACAAGCGCGCGGCGACGGAGTGTGAGTGAGCGCTTGTTTTACCTGCCTCTCAATTCCCCAGACAGTCAACCCGACAACACGCCCCTCAGGGAGAATCCCCTCGGGGTCAGTGGAGGCTACTGAAGAACTGAAGAGACGAGACAAAGCATCAGGCTTGGTGTTCTTAGAGCCCGGACGATAAGAAATCACGAACTCGAAACGAGCGAAAAACAGCGCCCAACGCGCCTGACGCGCATTAAGTCGTTTGGCAGAACGGATGTACTCAAGGTTCCTATGGTCAGTCCAAACGACAAAAGGAACGGTCGCCCCCTCCAACCACTGTCGCCATTCGCCTAGGGCTAACCGGATGGCGAGCAGTTCGCGGTTACCCACATCATAGTTACGTTCCGACGGCGACAGGCGATGAGAAAAATACGCGCATGGGTGGACCTTGTCGTCAGAGAGGGAGCGCTGAGAAAGGATGGCTCCCACGCCCACCTCTGACGCGTCAACCTCGACAACGAACTGTCTAGAGACGTCAGGTGTAACAAGGATAGGAGCGGATGTAAAACGATTCTTGAGGAGATCAAAAGCTCCCTGGGCGGAAACGGACCACTTAAAGCACGTCTTGACAGAAGTAAGGGCTGTGAGAGGAGCTGCCACCTGACCGAAATTACGGATGAAACGACGATAGAAGTTCGCGAAGCCGAGAAAGCGCTGCAGCTCGACGCGTGACTTAGGGACGGGCCAATCAATGACAGCTTGGACCTTAGCGGGATCCATCTTAATGCCTTCAGCGGAAATAACAGAACCGAGAAATGTGACGGAGGAGGCATGAAAAGTGCACTTCTCAGCCTTCACAAAAAGACAATTCTCTAAAAGGCGCTGGAGGACACGTCGAACGTGCTGAACATGAATCTGGAGTGACGGTGAAAAAATCAGGATATCGTCAAGGTAAACGAAAACAAAGATGTTCAGCATGTCTCTCAGGACATCATTGACTAATGCCTGAAAGACAGCTGGAGCGTTAGCGAGGCCGAAAGGAAGAACCCGGTATTCAAAGTGCCCTAACGGAGTGTTAAACGCCGTCTTCCACTCGTCCCCCTCCCTGATGCGCACGAGATGGTAAGCGTTACGAAGGTCCAACTTAGTGAAAAACCTGGCTCCCTGCAGGATCTCGAAGGCTGAAGACATAAGAGGAAGCGGATAACGATTCTTCACTGTTATGTCATTCAGCCCTCGATAATCTATGCAGGGGCGCAGAGACCCGTCCTTCTTCTTGACAAAAAAAAACCCCGCTCCGGCGGGAGAGGAGGAGGGGACTATGGTACCGGCGTCAAGAGCTACAGACAAATAATCTTCGAGAGCCTTGCGTTCGGGAGCCGACAGAGAGTATAGTCTACCCCGGGGGGGGGTGGTTCCCGGAAGGAGATCAATACTACAATCATACGACCGGTGTGGAGGAAGAGAGGTGGCCCTGGACCGACTGAACACCGTGCGCAGATCGTGATATTCCTCCGGCACCCCTGTCAAATCACCAGGCTCCTCCTGTGAAGAAGAGACAGAGGAAACAGGAGGGATAGCAGACATTAAACATTTCACATGACAAGAGACGTTCCAGGAGAGGACAGAATTACTAGACCAATTAATGGAAGGATTATGACAAACTAGCCAGGGATGGCCCAAAACAACAGGTGTAAAAGGTGAACGAAAAATTAAAAAAGAAATGGTTTCACTATGATTACCAGAAACAGTGAGGGTTAAAGGTAGCGTCTCACGCTGAATCCTGGGGAGAGGACTACCATCCAGGGCGAACAAGGCCGTGGGCTCCTTTAACTGTCTGAGAGGAATGTCATGTTCCCGAGCCCAGGTCTCGTCCATAAAACAGCCCTCCGCCCCAGAGTCTATTAAGGCACTGCAGGAAGCTGACGAACCGGTCCAGCGTAGATGGACCGACAAGGTAGTGCAGGATCTTGAAGGAGAGACAGGAGTAGTAGCGCTCACCAGTAGCCCTCCGCTTACTGACGAGCTCTGGCCTTTTACTGGACATGAAGTGACAAAATGACCAGCGGAACCGCAATAGAGACAGAGGCGGTTGGTGATTCTCCGTTCCCTCTCCTTAGTCGAGATGCGGATACCTCCCAGCTGCATGGGCTCAGCACCCGAGCCGGCAGAGGAAGATGGTAGTGATGCGGAGAGGGAGGCGACGGAGAGCGCGAGCTCCTTTCCACGAGCTCGGTGACGAAGATCAACCCGTCGCTCAATGCGAATAGCGAGTTCAATCAAGGAATCCACGCTGGAAGGAACCTCCCGGGAGAGAATCTCATCCTTTACCTCTGCGCGGAAACCCTCCAGAAGACGAGCGAGCAAGGCCGGCTCGTTCCAGCCACTGGAGACAGCAAGAGTGCGAAACTCAATAGAGTAGTCTGTTATGGATCGATTGCCTTGACATAGGGAAGACAGGGCCCTGGAAGCCTCCTCCCCAAAAACAGATCGATCAAAAACCCGTATCATCTCCTCCTTAAAGTCTTGATACTGGTTAGTACACTCAGCCCTTGCCTCCCAGATTGCCGTGCCCCACTCACGAGCCCGTCCAATAAGGAGAGATATGACGTAGGCGACACGAGCAGTGCTCCTGGAGTAAGTGTTGGGCTGGAGAGAAAACACAATATCACACTGGGTGAGGAACGAGCGGCATTCAGTGGGCTCCCCAGAGTAACACGGCGGGTTATTGATTCTGGGCTCCGGAGATTCGAAAGCCCTGGAAGTGGCCGGTGGATCGAGGCGGAGATGGTGAACCTGTTCTGTGAGGTTGGAGACTTGGGTGGCCAGGGTCTCAACGGCATGTCGAGCAGCAGACACTTCCTGCTCGTGTCTGCCTAGCATCGCTCCCTGGATCCCGACGGCTGAGTGGAGAGGATCCGAAGTCGCTGGGTCCATTCTTGGTCGGATTCTTCTGTTATGGTGAGTGAATGAGGACCCAAAAGCGAACTAACTTAAACAGAGCTTCTTTAATAACCAAACATAGGTAGGCTCAGATAGACCGGCAGATTCCGACAGGACAGGACAAGGTTACAGCAAACATGACGATAGTCTGGCTCAGGCATGAAACACAACAAACAAGAATCCGACAAGGACAGGAACAGAAACAGAGAGAGATATAGGGACCTAATCAGAGGGAAAAAGGGAACAGGTGGGAAACGGGGTGAATGGGTAGTTAGAGGAGACAAGGAACAGCTGGGGGAAAGCGGGGGAGAAAAGGTAACCTAACAACGACCAGCAGAGGGAGACAGGGTGAAGGGAAAGGACAGAGACAAGACACAACATGACAGTACATGACAAAGGGACCCAAAACAGACTCCATCTGCCACAGTTTAGAGCCATATCTCCATAAAGACGGTGACTACGCCACTCTCAGAGACTGTTTTTCTCTCTAATCTCTCTTTGTCTTTGTTTGTCTTCCTCTCTCACAGGCTAAAAACGCACTGTCCCACAGTGTCCAGTCTGCCCGCCATGACTGTGACCTTCTAAGAGAGCAGTTTGAGGAGGAGCAGGAGGCCAAGGCAGAGCTGCAACGCGGCATGTCCAAGGCCAACAGTGAGGTGGCTCAGTGGAGGACTAAGTATGAAACTGATGCTATCCAACGCACAGAGGAGCTGGAGGAGGCCAAGTGAGTTGCACACAACAGCAAAAACACAAATATAGGGTGTGGATGGTGAGGGTGGTAGTGGGCTCTGAGGAAATGTTACATCAATATGTATTGTAACATTTGTTTTCACAACAAATTGTTCACCATAAAACCACCCTCACTCATCCAACAGGAAGAAGTTGGCCCAGCGTCTGCAGGAGGCTGAGGAGACCATTGAGGCGACCAACTCCAAGTGTGCCTCCCTGGAGAAGACCAAGCAGAGACTGCAGGGAGAGGTGGAGGACCTCATGATTGACGTTGAGAGAGCCAACGCGATGGCCGCCAACCTCGACAAGAAGCAGAGGAACTTTGACAAGGTGAAAATGCATAAACCTAATCCTAGCGGGATATTTTATGTGTGTTATTTGATCAATTGTAGTATAATTGTAACATATTTCAGATTCAAAGCTCTCCATCAATGAGTTGGAATGAAAATCCCATGGATTTCCCTAGGTTCTGGCAGAGTGTAAGCAGAAGTTTGAGGAAGGTCAGGCTGAGCTGGAAGGAGCTCAGAAGGAGGCTCGCTCTATGAGCACTGAACTCTTCAAGATGAAGAACTCCTACGAGGAGGCTCTGGATCATCTGGAGACTCTGAAGAGAGAGAACAAGAACCTGCAGCGTGAGCATTTTACAGCAGTTCTATTTGGCTCATGTTTGACTAGTGTTTTTGAAAATGGAGGGAACTGTAATTAACAAAATGACCATTACACCATTTCAGAATTGTTTTATGTATAGTTTAAAATATTCTTGTTTGAACTTGCATTCGGTATTCTTTCAGACAACCCAAAGAAGTAGGAGGCAATTTGATTTGCAAAACGATATGAAGTGCTTTTGTTAATGAGCTGTTATTATGATTCAATGTCAACTTCATTGCATCAGTGATATCCACTGAGCATCTCCTGAGTCTAAACAGCTGCTGTGTTTGTGAGTGCAGAGGAGATCTCTGACCTGACTGAGCAGATTGGAGAGACTGGCAAGAGCATCCATGAGCTGGAGAAGGCCAAGAAGACCGTGGAGACAGAGAAGTCTGAGATCCAGACCGCTCTGGAGGAGGCTGAGGTACAAACTACAGCTGTTTGATGGGAAAAGCAGTGTTACACTATCCAACACCAGCTACAGTCCAATGCTTTCCTTGTTGGTGTTTATTGTAGTCATATATATTTAATATCTTGTTATGTTATACACATCCAAATACAAATGTATTGAACACAATTGGCCTGACTGCTTCTCCTTGTCCAGGGAACACTGGAGCACGAGGAATCCAAGATTCTGCGTTTGCAGCTGGAGCTGAACCAGATCAAGGGCGAGGTGGACAGGAAGATCGCTGAGAAGGACGAGGAGATGGAGCAGATCAAGAGGAACAGCCAGAGGATGGTTGACTCCATGCAGAGCACCCTGGACTCGGAGGTCAGGAGCAGGAATGACGCCCTGAGGGTGAAGAAGAAGATGGAGGGAGACCTGAACGAGATGGAAGTCCAGCTGAGCCACGCCAACAGGCAGGCCGCTGAGTCCCAGAAACAGCTGAGGAACGCCCAGGGACAGCTCAAGGTAAAGGGACTGGGACATCGGGCAACAAAAATCTGAACATGGGGAGAATTTTTTTTTTTTTAATCTGTAAAAAAAGAATAGAACAGAGGAAATGAATAGAGTGGACTAATATACTGTCGAAATGTATGGACATTTGGGAAATTATTATCAATTAAAATGTCTATTACTGATCCTATTGCCCCTGCTTAATGAACCTATATGATTGTGAATCCCAGGATGCCCAATTGCACCTTGATGACGCCGTCCGTGCCTCAGAGGACATGAAGGAGCAGGCAGCCATGGTGGAGCGCAGAAACGGTCTGATGGTGGCTGAGATCGAGGAGCTGAGAGTTGCTCTGGAGCAGACAGAGAGAGGCCGCAAAGTGGCTGAGACTGAGCTGGTAGACGCCAGCGAGCGTGTTGGACTTCTGCACTCCCAGGTACGGGTCAAAAGCCATTTCTAATAAAACCTAGCATACCGTTTACATACACCTGAAATTTGACAGTGCTTGCTTTTACATTTTCATTATTCTGCCCTGTGACTCGAGAGTCAAATAAACATCTTGTTTCCTCCAGAACACCAGCCTTCTGAACACTAAGAAGAAGCTGGAGACTGACCTAGTGCAGGTGCAGGGAGAGGTGGACGACATCGTCCAGGAGGCCAGGAACGCAGAGGAGAAGGCCAAGAAGGCCATCACTGACGTGAGTCCTTATGATCTTTATTGAATTACATCAACTTGATTTTGCCCATAAGAGGGACGTTATAATTGGTGGTGTCGGAAATCCCAGACCTATTGGCAACAGCACTAGGTCTGGGAATCATGTTGGATTTTCTTGGCCAATTTGTAGAGGTTTCTGACAGACAACTCTCCAAACAAATCACACATTTGGGTAGGCAGAGCTTTACTGCAAGACTCTGGATGGATTTTACTGTACCCAACTCTTCCCTTCCTCTGCCAAATTGACGTTGGTTTTAATACTGACATTTATACTGGAACATTGGTACATTGTGGGAGGCAACCCATCTGTCAAGAGAGAGACTATGGTTGGTGCCAATCGGTGCATAAATTTAACACACTACCATTCCAGGCGGCCATGATGGCTGAGGAGCTGAAGAAGGAGCAGGACACCAGCTCTCACCTGGAGAGGATGAAGAAGAACCTGGAGGTCACAGTCAAGGACCTGCAGCACCGTCTGGATGAGGCTGAGAATCTGGCCATGAAGGGCGGCAAGAAGCAGCTCCAGAAACTGGAGTCCAGGGTGAGTTAACAGCAGGGTGGATTGAAAAACAGATTGCTGGAAATGTATTTAATCATATAAAAATACACAGGAGCATTGGGTAATGACTTTTTCTCTCAATAACCCACCTAGATAATGAAAAGCTGTTGTTATGACTACAGACCGCTTCAATTAAACATGTACATGTACATAGGAACAGACAACATTGTGCTTCCTTGACCAGTAGAAGATACCTCTGTTTTACAAAGATTTGTGACGTATGATTTCAACACCTCAAATAAATGCCTACATTAATTTCTTCCATAAAGGTGCGTGAGCTCGAGACTGAGGTGGAGGCTGAGCAGAGAAGAGGTGTAGACGTGGTCAAGGGAGTCCGCAAGTATGAGCGCAGAGTCAAGGAGCTCACCTACCAGGTAAGAGAAAGTACCTTCTTCACACACTTGACACTAACACAGACAGGTTTGTGTATAAAACTATGGGGCAATGATTATTTGATCTTCTCCCACAGACTGAGGAGGATAAGAAGAACGTTGGCAGACTTCAGGACCTGGTAGGCAAGCTGCAGATGAAAGTGAAGGCCTACAAGAGGCAGGCCGAGGAAGCGGTGAGTCACATACTTTGTCAAATACTCTGAAAGCATACATTCCAAAATATATTTTTCCCCTAGTAGACATTACAAAACTTCATGTCCATACCGTTTAGTTGAAGTAAGTGCTACTGCGCATCAGTCAACAATGACTCAATTTATAGTGCAAGTAATTGATATGTTATATGTTACCAACTTAAAGGAGAGGGGGTTGAATATTAATATGAATATTAATATATTGCAGTTTGATCCCCAGTTCTGCAACTCACTTTCTCTGCTGTATCATTGGCATCTGTCAATAAAAACAGCTTTCAAATACTTAAAAAAAATATATATTAATTTGCTACCTGAATTTTCAAACTTTGAATGCTGATGTTCTGCTCTCCTCTCTTTTCCTCACCCAGGAGGAAGCAGCCAATAGCCACATGTCTAAGCTCCGGAAGGTTCAGCATGAGCTGGAGGAGGCTGAGGAGCGTGCTGACATTGCTGAGACTCAGGTCAACAAGCTCAGAGCCAAGACCCGCGAAGGTGGAAAGGTACAGAACTGCTGCTGAACCTGACTCATGTTCAGATATGACCACATCAACACCACCTATGAATTAGCCTTCACAGAGGTCAATACTGACCACTTAAATGTATTTAAGATCTCTAAGAGGCACATTTCAGGTAGGGCAAAAAATGTGGTACTTCAAAGTCTAGAATTTAAGCTGAGCACTGAGCATTAAATTCTTGATCCATTATATTCATTCCAATTGTTCATACATTTTGTTCATTATTAAATACTAATCTATTATGTTCTTTCCTCTTACAGGGCAAGGAAGCTGCTGAATAAACCAAAGTATTGAAGATCAAAGTCTTAACATTTTCCTGTCTTGCATAAAATAGGATTTTCATGGTTTTAGCATTGATTAAAAACATGCAGGCGTAAGTACACTTCCTTTGTGACTCTGGAATTATTACTCAGCAAACAGCTTTTTCATACCATAAAAATATTACAGGATTCCAAAAACAAAGAAGTGTTCACCCCACCAAAGCAATCACTTTTTAGGGGGTAAACGTCTGGGGAATGAGGCTGGAGAAATGTGACCACTCTCAAATTCATACTGAGCTACAGATGAATGGACTGACCATCCATAACATCAAAATCATAGTTTCAAACATTTACACTTGGGAGAATTGGCCTATCTGGACAGGCCCAAATTGAAATGTTTCTAAACGAAAAATACATAAATAAGAGAAGCCTATACATACCATGGTAACAATTGAAAAAGGAACACTGGAGATTGTGGGGAAATTCTAAGAACTAAGTTCTCAGGAAACAACAGGATGGATTTATGCATTTGAATTTTGTCACAGATTATGCACACATTAATCCCCCATAGACAGACTACGTAAACATAAATGGTAATCGAGCATCTGACCAAATTCCATGAGATTTTAGTTCTGGGAAAACCAATATTATGCACACATTAATGAGAAAAGAAATTACAAATGTGATATTGATTTATCATTAGCCAATTAGCATTTCCAACTGATTTCCGGCTGATATACATTCCATAATGATTAGCATTAAATTCCTGCCACCTATTGGTGAAGTTATGAAGTTATGACAATACACATTATAAACACACAACAGGCTTTTGCAAGGTTCAGATGGATAAATTATCCGTTCATGAGGAAAACAGCAGAGTCTGATTAGTCTTTACAAAATCACAAAAACTAAACAATTAGCTAGCTCATTAATCATAATGTATTTAATTGAAGAACACCCCCCAAAAAAACACTTCAGTTCGCAAACAATGTAAAGAAAAATAACTGAGTTAATAAAGCCGTGAATAAAGCCACTTTTCTTGAGTAAGGCAGCTCCAAAATGCAGGTGTTTCAGCCCAACTCAGTGGTTTCTGTGGTGGCGGGGTAGTCAGCGGACAATACAGAAGGTAAAGGTTGGTAACGTTCTCTAGTTGCGCCGTGATTGGCTCAGTGCTCGGTGCTCATTGGCCATTGGACATCAACATTACACAACAAGTTGGAAATCGCAAATTCAACAATGAGTGGTTTGGAAGGAATCAGTGGCTAACAGCAAGTGTTGCAAAGCAATCACTAGCCTGCTATTCGGTGGAGAGGGTGTGTGGTCCAAGTCTGGATTTAAGGGTCTCTTTTCCAAGCTTAAAAGGATAAACACTCACATTCAAACAACTGGAAACTCCTAACTGAGAAACCTCAGACTTCTGCCACGTTCAAAACAACTGGAAACTCCTAACTGAGAAACCTCAGACTTCTGCCACGTTCAAAACAACTGGAAACTCCTAACTGAGAAACCTCAGACTTCTGCTGCGTTCAAAACAACTGGAAACTCCTAACTGAGAAACCTCAGACTTCTGCCACGTTCAAAACAACTGGAAACTCCTAACTGAGAAACCTCAGACTTCTGCTGCGTTCAAAACAACTGGAAACTCCTAACTGAGAAACCTCAGACTTCTGCCCCGTTCAAAACAACTTGAAACTCCTAACTGAGAAACCTCAGACTTCTGCCACGTTCAAAACAACTGGAAACTCCTAACTGAGAAACCTCAGACTTCTGCTGTGTTCAAAACAACTGGAAACTCCTAACTGAGAAACCTCAGACTTCTGCCACGTTCAAAACAACTGGAAACTCCTAACTGAGAAACCTCAGACTTCTGCCACGTTCAAAACAACTGGAAACTCCTAACTGAGAAACCTCAGACTTCTGCCACGTTCAAAACAACTGGAAACTCCTAACTGAGAAACCTCAGACTTCTGCCGCGTTCAAAACAACTGGAAACTCCTAACTGAGAAACCTCAGACTTCTGCCACGTTCAAAACAACTGGAAACTCCTAACTGAGAAACCTCAGACTTCTGCCACGTTCAAAACAACTGGAAACTCCTAACTGAGAAACCTCAGACTTCTGCCACGTTCAAAACAACTGGAAACTCCTAACTGAGAAACCTCAGACTTCTGCCACGTTCAAAACAACTGGAAACTCCTAACTGAGAAACCTCAGACTTCTGCCACGTTCAAAACAACTGGAAACTCCTAACTGAGAAACCTCAGACTTCTGCCGCGTTCAAAACAACTGGAAACTCCTAACTGAGAAACCTCAGACTTCTGCCGCGTTCAAAACAACTGGAAACTCCTAACTGAGAAACCTCAGACTTCTGCCACGTTCAAAACAACTGGAAACTCCTAACTGAGAAACCTCAGACCTCTGTGAGTACTAGACAACTGGGAACCCCGACTGGGAAAATACTTTTGAGCGGAATTCCAAGTCGGGAACACTCTGGCCTCTTTCTAGAGCTCTGACCTGAAAAAAACTGACATTTTTTCCGAATTCCCAGTTGTCTTGAAAGCACCATAAAGCCAGAGAATGCCAGTTTTATGATAAAATGTGCCCACAAGAAGGACCGTCGCGCCACCTTCCTATTCAAGTGAGCACAGCACAACAAGGTGAGTCCAAAAATGTATTACATGCTGCTGCATAAATGATGTAATATACCAGGGAGATCTGTATACTGTAGTAAGCTGCTAGTAGCCCATGTGCCTTACCCTAATAATTTGCTCCCTTTCCCCCTCATAACTTAGCCTACTGTTTTGACTTGGTGGTGCACACGTAGCCTAGAGCCTGTTTCAGATAAATGTCATCGTCAAATATTGTAAGAGCTTTCATTGTCTGCTTATATGCCCACTTTATTTGTCCTACGGTTCTGACTTGGTGTACAGGGAGAATACTGTAAGAACGGCCCATGTTCTGAATTATGTTGCTGTACGTTTCAGAAGTGCTGAACAAATTGTTATATTGACTACGTCCATTTTAGCTCACTCATTAATGTCTTCATCTAAATTATGGATTGACTTTTATCTGCTCATGGTTCCCTTATGCCATAGTTTGTACATCTCAATTGTCAGTAGAAACCACATTTGTTTAAGTAAGTCAGCCATATCAGCTATGTTTTTTAAAAATGCAGTAAATGAGGCTGAATGAACTGTTTCGCTGCAAGACAAGGCTCCACTGATAGGCCGGTGTAGCAGTGTTAAGGATTCACTCTATGGTGCTGAAAAGAAAGCTCTGCTGTTGGGACAACTTTATGTAGGGCCTAACAGTTTGTGGGCACCATTTGTCACCTTTATAGTGCAATGAATGTATTATTTAGTGTTGTGTTGTGTTGTGTTGTGTAGTGGCTTTGCTGGTATGCATAAAAAAAAAAAAATTGAGTTTGCCCCACCAAGATTTACATGCTAAAATCGCCACTGGTCAGGACTGAGACTAAACCCCTCAGGAACACTCAACACCTCTTGGAATGCCATTCTTTGGCATAACCTTGCGGTTAGAGCATTGGGCCAGTAATCGAAAGGTTGCTTGTTTGAAAACCCGAGCTGACAAGGAGAAACATCTGTTTGTGTGCCCTTGAACAAGGCACTTAAGCATAATTTGCTCCAGGGGTGCTGTACTGCTATCGTAGTACTATGGCTGAGCCTGTAAAACAACACATTTCACCCGGGGGTGGCAGGGTAGCCTAGTGGTTAGAGCTTTGGACTAGTAACTGAAAGGTTGCAAGTTCAAATCCCTGACAAGGTACAACTCTGTCATTCTGCCTCTGAACAGAATGCCTCTGAACAGGCTGTTCCTCAGCTGTCATTGAACATAAGAATTTGTTATTAACTGACTTGCCTTGTAAAATAAAGGTTTAAAAAAACAGCACCAATCCTGTGTATATGACAATGAAAGTTTTTAGTTTTTATTTTATTTTTACAAAATGCAACAATCCTGGCTGTCTTCAAGTTATATAACATTACTTTGAACAAGACATGCAACCTGACTCCCCCCTCTCATTTTATTGATTTCAACATGATATCGATGAGTAATTGACAAATGAGTTTTGCGTTTCCCTTTTAAAACGAATCAAATCAAATCAAAATGCATCACTCCAAAATGTAGCTGATTGTCTTTTGCAGGTTTTCCTCTAATCCTGTAACTAATGATGTAAACAATAGTTCCAGTAGTTTAAAAAATAAATAAATGTTTGTAGAGCTAATATAGTTTACATAATCAAAATAACATTTTAATAAATGGTCATTTCACGCCTCCCTCTTACGTCGGCTCACTCTTGCGTCTCTCTCCAGTTGCAGCCAGTCACTACTTTACCTCAGTAGAGACATACACAAATTAAGGTGTCTACATACATAGATTCGGTTTGCTCCTAGCCAAACTAGGCAATCCCTTAAAATACCTTTTGTGTGAAAAATGTGAAAGCATTAGTGACTGCAACTGTGCTACTGGCAACAACTTATTCACGCTTTTTATTCGCCAGCGTTTAGTGACACCGGCCATATTTAACCAGTTGTTGAGCGTTAGTAAATTCCTCCGTTATTCTGCGCTCAAATATACCAGCTACATCGATCAACAGCTGTCGCAGTGACATCATGAACATTATTGAAATGGATACTTGCATATTGGAGTCTTTTGTTAAGACATGTAGCTAGCTAGCTAAACAATTATCCATAATCTCAATCAATGACGTTACTATCCTGCACGAATCTGCAGTTAGCTAACCAACCAGGTCCAACGTTAGCTAGCCAATGTTAGACTATAACTAGCAAAGCAAATGGCTCTGAGATATGAAATAATATTACTACACAGATCCAACACAACAAAATTAGAAATGTGTTATATCTGAAAATGTAGCTAGCTAGACTATCTTACCCATATACATGGAAGGACGCTTCTCCCTCTCTGTCACGGATGCCACGGTTGCTCTTAGGTTTGAAGATGTAATCCGTAGACAGGTGTTTTCTCCATCTCCTTCCCTATCATACTCTAATTCCACTGATTTCAAAACTCGGTCCTCCAGAAAGTGGAGAGCAACACTTTTGCAGTTCTACTACGCAATATATATATTATATTATATTTCTATATTGGTGTTTTTATAATATATATATATATTTTAAAGCTGCGTTAGACAGGATTACCTACTACACATACTGACCAGCTCAAATAGACAGAAGCATGCTACATGGCAGACCAATGGGAACTCATCTCTCGGAATGTCCAGCCCACTCATGATCTCAGCCAATCATGGCTAGCGGGAAGATTGCTCACTTTTTCTGTGGCTAAACCAACTAGGCTCGTAATTTAACAATTGTATTCGTATTTACAGATGGCATATAAGCTTGTTATTAAGGCACATGAAAGTATACATGTTCCAGAAGGCATTTCTGCCCCCCAAAAATGCATTTTGATTAAAAAAAAAGTTTAAGTTCAAATGTCTCTCCTGTGAAGTATTGACGCAGGACAAAAGCCTAGTTTCCTGAAACGAGCTAATGTGGCTGTTATCAGCTGGGTGCAGGGAAGGCAACTGTGTAATAAGTGCTGAGCAGCAGCCAAATAGCTACTCTATACAGTCATTGGGCTACTCACATGCAGAGCAGGGGACAGACGAGCATCTAATGAAGAAAGTTATTTCAGATTTTTGCGTAGGAAGGGAGTGATTTTTATCAAGACAGGAGAGTTCCCGAGGGTTAGAGAACTGTTGGGCTATCAGGACAGTAGAGGAAAAACATGAACATGATTGGACTGGAATGAATTTTCACACCCGTGTGTCAACCTCTACTGTCACTGTTGCGTGAGATCACTGTCAACACACATTTCTGGGCACATTCCAGGCCGTCGTTATTTCAAGTGGGTTTCACAGATGGGCAGATATGATCAGATCTCAAAAAGTCCGGGGGATTTCTCAGACACCAGTGAACCACACCAATAATATGGCTAAAGGTTTGAGATCTAGAGATGAGGCCTTCATTCCTCGAATAAAGAAGTGAAGAGTTTTTCCACAATGCTATATCCACCAATCTTTCACCACAAATGATTGCTTATGAGTAATTTCATGTGTGTGTAAAATACTACTGTTCTCAGATTGTTTTTAGGTGGTGTTAAAATGGGAGAACCCCATAGGAGAACCATTTTTTGGTTCCAGGTAAAAACCATTTTGGGTTCCATGTAGAACCCTCTGGAAAGGGTTCTACAGGGAACCCAAAACGGTTCTACTTTGAACCAAAAAGGGTTTTTACCTGGAACCAACAAGGGTTCTTCAAAGGGTTCTCCGATGGGGACAGCCAAGAAATCCTTTTAGGTTCTAGATAGCATCTTTTTTTCTAATAGTGTACAGCATATTTGACTGAGATATGTGGTTGTAAGTTTCTCTGGATAAGAGCATATGCTAAATGACTAAAATATTTTACATAAAGATCTCATATTAGTGTATTGTGTCCTGTTTTTTTTAAAGTCTTACATAATGACGTCAGAAATATATAATTTGCACAGTTCTTTACACAAAAAGATATAGTTATTTGTTACATTTCATTGTGAAACCTAGCAGGCCTACGTATTTTCTGTGAGAGTGAGGCTACTTTTAGACTTTTACTTTTACTCAAGTAGTATTTTAATGGGTGACGTTCACTTTTACTTGAGTCATTTTCTATTAATTTATCTTTACTTTTAATAAATTATGACAATTGGGCACTTTTTCCATCACTGTCGCTTGGTATTGCAACTGCCAGGCATCTGACGGCAAGGCGCTACAGAATGTAGTGTGTATGACCCAGTACATCACTGGGGCCGAGCTCCCTGCCATCCAGTTGGGAAGCGGCCGAAAGTACACACGTTTGATTTGATTTGACACACACAGATAATCTAAGCATCCCACAAGCGCAATTTATTCCTGAATAAACAGTTACACTACCATTTTTATTCCCCCAGGAAACTTCACAGTTAGTGTACTTGTGTACGTTCTTGCCTGTCTTGGACTACGGTGCTGTGATTTACAAGCAGACATCGAGCCTTACACTGAATTCAGTTGATTATGTGTATCAAGTAGCCCTTAGGTTTATTACCGACCAAAAGCGTCTGACACATCACTGTTGGTTGTTCCTCATTGGCTCTATATAGGCTCTGGGAAAACTGCCGCTTTAACTTCTTCTGTGATAAGGTCAGAAAAACAAAACAAACAAAAAAACAGCTATACGGGTCGGGTCGTACTTTTAACAGTTCCTGACAAATCGGACCGTATCAGGAAGTGTTTCAGTTTCTCAGCTCCATAGTGTTTCAGTTACTCCGCTCCATAGTGTTTCAGTTACTCCGCTCCATAGTGTTTCAGTTACTCCGCTCCATAGTGTTTCAGTTACTCCGCTCCATAGTGTTTCAGTTTCTCAGCTCCATAGTGTTTCAGTTACTCCGCTCCATAGTGTTTCAGTTACTCAGCTCCATAGTCTTGGAATGCTCTACAGACCAATTTGAAAACTCCAGCATCTTGTTTGTTTAGATATGTTGAAACGGTTGGTTGACTTACATGTTACTGAGTAACGTGATTGTCATTAGGATTTAATGCGGTGGTGCATGATTGATTTGATCTATGATGTTTGTATGTTTCTGTATGTAATTTTAATGTATGTGTGTCTATGTCTATAATTAGTTTATGGTGTGTCTATGTCTGTAAGTTGTTAGGCCTGATATTTGTCTAAAACATTGTTCCCCCTTGCTGCTGTCTTGGTTGGACCAGGTCTCTCTTGAAAATGTGATTTTTTTTCTCACTATTTAGGTGCCCATCCAATTGGCGACAGATTGTCATGCGAATATGCAAAAATCCACATGCAAACAAAAGGCACATTTTCCCACCATCCACATCTTTCCATCCAACGGACTTGTTGCACTCTAGCCAACAGCTAGCAGTATAGCCTACATTATGATATTATTATGGACAAAATATGATTTTTATTTGTCAACGGCAGTCAAGCATCGATCATCATTTCACCATAATACTGTAAGTCCCTCGACATTTATTGGAAAGGAGCATCAAGATCATACTGTGCACTTTCACCTCCGTGTGAAGTTCATCAAAAACAAATTCATTTGATGCCTAATAAACTGCATGGTTTCCTGAGTCGTAGTGGGAGGACCACACACCAGATCTGTAGCCTAATAAACTGCATGGTTTCCTGAGTCGTAGTGGGAGGACCACACACCAGATCTGTAGCCTAATAAACTGCATGGTTTCCTGAGTCGTAGTGGGAGGACCACACACCAGATCTGTAGCCTAATAAACTGCATGGTTTCCTGAGTCGTAGTGGGAGGACCACACACCAGATCTGTAGCCTAATAAACTGTATGGTTTCCTGAGTCGTAGTGGGAGGACCACACACCGGGATCTGTAGCCTAATAAACTGTATGGTTTCCTGAGTCGTAGTGGGAGGACCACACACCAGATCTGTAGCCTAATAAACTGTATGGTTTCCTGAGTCGTAGTGGGAGGACCACACACCGGGATCTGTAGCCTAATAAACTGTATGGTTTCCTGAGTCGTAGTGGGAGGACCACACACCAGATCTGTAGCCTAATAAACTGCATGGTTTCCTGAGTCGTAGTGGGAGGACCACACACCAGATCTGTAGCCTAATAAACTGTATGGTTTCCTGAGTCGTAGTGGGAGGACCACACACCAGATCTGTAGCCTAATAAACTGCATGGTTTCCTGAGTCGTAGTGGGAGGACCACACACCAGATCTGTAGCCTAATAAACTGCATGGTTTCCTGAGTCGTAGTGGGAGGACCACACACCAGATCTGTAGCCTAATAAACTGCATGGTTTCCTGAGTCGTAGTGGGAGGACCACACACCAGATCTGTAGCCTAATAAACTGCATGGTTTCCTGAGTCGTAGTGGGAGGACCACACACCAGATCTGTAGCCTAATAAACTGTATGGTTTCCTGAGTCGTAGTGGGAGGACCACACACCGGGATCTGTAGCCTAATAAACTGTATGGTTTCCTGAGTCGTAGTGGGAGGACCACACACCAGATCTGTAGCCTAATAAACTGTATGGTTTCCTGAGTCGTAGTGGGAGGACCACACACCGGGATCTGTAGCCTAATAAACTGCATGGTTTCCTGAGTCATAGTGGGAGGACCACACACCAGATCTGTAGCCTAATAAACTGCATGGTTTCCTGAGTCGTAGTGGGAGGACCACACACCAGATCTGTAGCCTAATAAACTGCATGGTTTCCTGAGTCGTAGTGGGAGGACCACACACCAGATCTGTAGCCTAATAAACTGCATGGTTTCCTGAGTCGTAGTGGGAGGACCACACACCAGATCTGTAGCCTAATAAACTGCATGGTTTCCTGAGTCGTAGTGGGAGGACCACACACCAGATCTGTAGCCTAATAAACTGTATGGTTTCCTGAGTCGTAGTGGGAGGACCACACACCAGATCTGTAGCCTAATAAACTGCATGGTTTCCTGAGTCGTAGTGGGAGGACCACACACCGGGATCTGTAGCCTAATAAACTGCATGGTTTCCTGAGTCGTAGTGGGAGGACCGCACACCAGATCTGTAGCCTAATAAACTGCATGGTTTCCTGAGTCGTAGTGGGAGGACCTCACAACAGATCTGTAGCCTAATAAACTGCATGGTTTCCTGAGTCGTAGTGGGAGGACCAAACACCAGATCTGTAGCCTAATAAACTGCATGGTTTCCTGAGTCGTAGTGGGAGGACCGCACACCAGATCTGTAGCCTAATAAACTGCATGGTTTCCTGAGTTGTAGTGGGAGGACCACACACCAGATCTGTAGCCTAATAAACTGCATGGTTTCCTGAGTCGTAGTGGGAGGACCGCACACCAGATCTGTAGCCTAATAAACTGCATGGTTGCCTGAGTCGTAGTGGGAGGACCTCACAACAGATCTGTAGCCTAATAAACTGCATGGTTTCCTGAGTCGTAGTGGGAGGACCACACACCGGGATCTGTAGCCTAATAAACTGTATGGTTTCCTGAGTCGTAGTGGGAGGACCACACACCAGATCTGTAGCCTAATAAACTGTATGGTTTCCTTAGTCGTAGTGGGAGGACCACACACCAGATCTGTAGCCTAATAAACTGCATGGTTTCCTGAGTCGTAGTGGGAGGACCTCACAACAGATCTGTAGCCTAATAAACTGCATGGTTTCCTTAGTCGTAGTGGGAGGACCACACACCAGATCTGTAGCCTAATAAACTGCATGGTTTCCTTAGTCGTAGTGGGAGGACCACACACCAGATCTGTAGCCTAATAAACTGCATGGTTTCCTGAGTCGTAGTGGGAGGACCACACACCAGATCTGTAGCCTAATAAACTGCATGGTTTCCTTAGTCGTAGTGGGAGGACCACACAACAGATCTGTAGCCTAATAAACTGCATGGTTTCCTGAGTCGTAGTGGGAGGACCACACACCAGATCTGTAGCCTAATAAACTGCATGGTTTCCTGAGTCGTAGTGGGAGGACCACACACCAGATCTGTAGCCTAATAAACTGTATGGTTTCCTGAGTCGTAGTGGGAGGACCACACACCAGATCTGTAGCCTAATAAACTGCATGGTTTCCTTAGTCGTAGTGGGAGGACCACACACCAGATCTGTAGCCTAATAAACTGCATGGTTTCCTTAGTCGTAGTGGGAGGACCACACAACAGATCTGTAGCCTAATAAACTGCATGGTTTCCTTAGTCGTAGTGGGAGGACCACACACCAGATCTGTAGCCTAATAAACTGCATGGTTTCCTTAGTCGTAGTGGGAGGACCACACACCAGATCTGTAGCCTAATAAACTGCATGGTTTCCTTAGTCGTAGTGGGAGGACCACACACCAGATCTGTAGCCTAATAAACTGCATGGTTTCCTGAGTCGTAGTGGGAGGACCACACACCAGATCTGTAGCCTAATAAACTGCATGGTTTCCTGAGTCGTAGTGGGAGGACCACACACCAGATCTGTAGCCTAATAAACTGCATGGTTTCCTGAGTCGTAGTGGGAGGACCACACACCAGATCTGTAGCCTAATAAACTGCATGGTTTCCTTAGTCGTAGTGGGAGGACCACACACCAGATCTGTAGCCTAATAAACTGCATGGTTTCCTTAGTCGTAGTGGGAGGACCACACACCAGATCTGTAGCCTAATAAACTGCATGGTTTCCTTAGTCGTAGTGGGAGGACCACACAACAGATCTGTAGCCTAATAAACTGCATGGTTTCCTGAGTCGTAGTGGGAGGACCACACAACAGATCTGTAGCCTAATAAACTGCATGGTTTCCTTAGTCGTAGTGGGAGGACCACACACCAGATCTGTAGCTTAATAAACTGCATGGTTTCCTTAGTCGTAGTGGGAGGACCACACACCAGATCTGTAGCCTAATAAACTGCATGGTTTCCTGAGTCGTAGTGGGACGACCACACACCAGATCTGTAGCCTAATAAACTGCATGGTTTCCTTAGTCGTAGTGGGAGGACCACACACCGGGATCTGTAGCCTAATAAACTGCATGGTTTCCTGAGTCGTAGTGGGAGGACCACACAACAGATCTGTAGCCTAATAAACTGCATGGTTTCCTGAGTCGTAGTGGGAGGACCACACACCGGGATCTGTAGCCTAATAAACTGCATGGTTTCCTGAGTCGTAGTGGGACGACCACACACCGGGATCTGTAGCCTAATAAACTGCATGGTTTCCTGAGTCGTAGTGGGAGGACCACACAACAGATCTGTAGCCTAATAAACTGCATGGTTTCCTGAGTCGTAGTGGGAGGACCACACACCAGATCTGTAGCCTAATAAACTGTATGGTTTCCTGAGTCGTAGTGGGAGGACCACACACCAGATCTGTAGCCTAATAAACTGTATGGTTTCCTGAGTCGTAGTGGGAGGACCACACACCAGATCTGTAGCCTAATAAACTGTATGGTTTCCTGAGTCGTAGTGGGAGGACCGCACACCAGATCTGTAGCCTAATAAACTGCATGGTTTCCTTAGTCGTAGTGGGAGGACCACACAACAGATCTGTAGCCTAATAAACTGTATGGTTTCCTGAGTCGTAGTGGGAGGACCACGCAACAGATCTGTAGCCTAATAAACTGCATGGTTTCCTGAGTCGTAGTGGGAGGACCACACAACAGATCTGTAGCCTAATAAACTGCATGGTTTCCTGAGTCGTAGTGGGAGGACCACACACCGGGATCTGTAGCCTAATAAACTGCATGGTTTCCTGAGTCGTAGTGGGACGACCACACACCGGGATCTGTAGCCTAATAAACTGCATGGTTTCCTGAGTCGTAGTGGGAGGACCACACAACAGATCTGTAGCCTAATAAACTGCATGGTTTCCTGAGTCGTAGTGGGAGGACCACACACCAGATCTGTAGCCTAATAAACTGTATGGTTTCCTGAGTCGTAGTGGGAGGACCACACACCAGATCTGTAGCCTAATAAACTGTATGGTTTCCTGAGTCGTAGTGGGAGGACCACACACCAGATCTGTAGCCTAATAAACTGTATGGTTTCCTGAGTCGTAGTGGGAGGACCGCACACCAGATCTGTAGCCTAATAAACTGCATGGTTTCCTTAGTCGTAGTGGGAGGACCACACAACAGATCTGTAGCCTAATAAACTGTATGGTTTCCTGAGTCGTAGTGGGAGGACCACGCAACAGATCTGTAGCCTAATAAACTGCATGGTTTCCTGAGTCGTAGTGGGAGGACCACACAACAGATCTGTAGCCTAATAAACTGCATGGTTTCCTGAGTCGTAGTGGGAGGACCACACACCGGGATCTGTAGCCTAATAAACTGCATGGTTTCCTGAGTCGTAGTGGGAGGACCACACAACAGATCTGTAGCCTAATAAACTGCATGGTTTCCTGAGTCGTAGTGGGAGGACCACACACCGGGATCTGTAGCCTAATAAACTGCATGGTTTCCTGAGTCGTAGTGGGAGGACCTCACAACAGATCTGTAGCCTAATAAACTGCATGGTTTCCTGAGTCGTAGTGGGAGGACCACACACCAGATCTGTAGCCTAATAAACTGCATGGTTTCCTGAGTCGTAGTGGGAGGACCACACAACAGATCTGTAGCCTAATAAACTGCATGGTTTCCTGAGTCGTAGTGGGAGGACCACACACCGGGATCTGTAGCCTAATAAACTGCATGGTTTCCTGAGTCGTAGTGGGAGGACCACACAACAGATCTGTAGCCTAATAAACTGCATGGTTTCCTGAGTCGTAGTGGGAGGACCACACACCGGGATCTGTAGCCTAATAAACTGCATGGTTTCCTGAGTCGTAGTGGGAGGACCACACAACAGATCTGTAGCCTAATAAACTGCATGGTTTCCTGAGTCGTAGTGGGAGGACCACACAACAGATCTGTAGCCTAATAAACTGCATGGTTTCCTGAGTCGTAGTGGGACGACCACACAACAGATCTGTAGCCTAATAAACTGCATGGTTTCCTTAGTCGTAGTGGGAGGACCACACAACAGATCTGTAGCCTAATAAACTGCATGGTTTCCTGAGTCGTAGTGGGAGGACCACACACCAGATCTGTAGCCTAATAAACTGCATGGTTTCCTGAGTCGTAGTGGGAGGACCACACACCAGATCTGTAGCCTAATAAACTGCATGGTTTCCTGAGTCGCAGTGGGAGGACCACACAACAGATCTGTAGCCTAATAAACTGCATGGTTTCCTTAGTCGTAGTGGGAGGACCACACACCAGATCTGTAGCCTAATAAACTGCATGGTTTCCTGAGTCGTAGTGGGAGGACCACACAACAGATCTGTAGCCTAATAAACTGCATGGTTTCCTGAGTCGTAGTGGGAGGACCACACACCAGATCTGTAGCCTAATAAACTGCATGGTTTCCTTAGTCGTAGTGGGAGGACCACACACCAGATCTGTAGCCTAATAAACTGCATGGTTTCCTTAGTCGTAGTGGGAGGACCACACACCAGATCTGTAGCCTAATAAACTGCATGGTTTCCTTAGTCGTAGTGGGAGGACCACACACCAGATCTGTAGCCTAATAAACTGCATGGTTTCCTTAGTCGTAGTGGGAGGACCACACACCAGATCTGTAGCCTAATAAACTGCATGGTTTCCTGAGTCGTAGTGGGAGGACCACACACCAGATCTGTAGCCTAATAAACTGCATGGTTTCCTTAGTCGTAGTGGGAGGACCACACACCAGATCTGTAGCCTAATAAACTGCATGGTTTCCTGAGTCGTAGTGGGAGGACCACACAACAGATCTGTAGCCTAATAAACTGCATGGTTTCCTTAGTCGTAGTGGGAGGACCACACACCATAGCATCGAGTGACTCCAAGTTTACTTTGATAGGATGGTTATTATATCAATATTTGCACATAAAGGCGTTTCCACCCTCATTTCTCACATAATTAATTTTACTGACACTAAAAGCTCACACTTGGTCAAACAAACATTTATCAAATTCAGTGGTGGGCCGTCAGGGCCAGCAAGGCCTTCTCTGCTGGTCTAAACATCATCAGAATATAATTTTAAAAAATATATATTTTCCCACAAATATGTATTAAATTATTCCCCAGAGTAAGAGTTATACTCTTCATTTCATAGCTTTCCTCTTGGTTGTACTGCTTCCAGCCCCAGGTTGAGATTTGGAGGGCTGGTCTTTATGTTAGATCTTTTATCCAATCATATTCAGCCATCATGTGTTGCCAGGGGTCTAAAATCTGCCCTCAGGCCTTCAGAATCAACAGTGCGGGCGCTTGTAGCTTAAAGTGAATGGAAATTAAAATTTTGTGTCAACCAATCAGCTTTAGAGTTGGCGATTGTACGCCTGCTGGCTGGCTCCAGTGTTACACAGGAAAAAAAGGGTTCGTTAGCCACTTTTAAAGTTCCAACTACGAGCGCTATCAATGGCTCACAGGCTCCGAGAAGCACTGCAAACTGTACTGCTGGGAATGCCTATTATTTGCAAGTGATCGATTTGGTGTTTGGAGCCACACTGGCTTTGCAAACTTTAGTTGTCTGACCAAGGCAGCAACGAGACACCAAAGTACGGCTGGGCACTTACAAGCAATGGTGCTTTTGAAAACTTTTGGGGACACCCGAGTGGATCTACAGCTCAACGAACAAGCGCGCAGGGCAACGGGAGCTGCACAATGAAAAGGTATTGTACTCTTCCCCTGCAATTCTCGGAATAAAAATGTCAATTTCAAGGTGACGCAACGCCTGGTTATACTGCGTTTCTGTCTAAATGTATAGTGTCTAGAGCCATGGCATCATAATGATGGTAAGAAGAGGTGGATTAGTTCTGGTGGGACTGTGTAGGTCCTCACTGAAGGCCCCAGGCCCACGGCCCACGGCACGCCACTGATAAAATTATACCGAAACTTCCTGTTTCAATCACAGATGTCGTGATTATGGTATAACTTTCCTTGCATAAAAACTGTGGATGAAAACGTCGTTAATGAGACTACCTGGATAAATAAAGGTTAAATGAAAAACGAATACATTCGACACAAGTCAAAGAGAGTTTAAAGAGTTTAAAGAAGAGAAGTGGAACCAAGTAAACAGTGCGGATACTGTTTTCAACCACTTCCCTTCCAGTTCCTTGTGTTGCAGCTTTCAAATCCATCAACAGTCATGTAAACCTAAAGTCCCACAGAAGATTCCAGCCCGACAGCATGTGAACTTCCAGAACCACAGCTCACTCAGTAAAGCCCTTGAACCTGGTGTATCCAAATTAGGAATGTGGAACAATGGCCCCATCTAGTGGCCATATAGAGACGCAAACACGTATGAAGGGCACAAGTCATTTGTATAAATGAAGATAATTTTGTGACGGAAACAAAAGACAAAGGAGACATTTGAAGTATGATCACATGAGCACTTTGTTATTAACATCCAGAGCACGTTGATATAGCATGGACACGGACGTGTTACACACGTCATATGGGCACGGAGAACAGTAGTGGTGCCACAGTGATACGGAATACAGAATGAGGAACAGTTTACTTCTATCGGAACATGGACGAGAGGAACAGGAGAGACAGAGAGAGAGAGAGAATACATTAGCTTCTTTCTAATTCTGCCTATCACTTCCAAGTAGAGAGACCAGAACCAGTACCGTATTTTGGCCTCAGGGGGTCGCTAGCTATTATAAAGATTAAATAATATAACAATAAATGAAACACTTCTAATTATGAAGGAGGGGAAAAATCCATCTGCACCGTTTTACAAATTTCTCTGTATCTTTTCTCTCTTTCTCTCTCCCCCTGCTCTATCCATCACTAAGACCTCTACTACAGTACAATACTGTCTGTCCCGTAGTATGACCCTGCAGGAGGATGTCAATGAAGAGCAAACTGTACCTGGAAGACTAACAAAACCCTCATCCTCATCTGCATATCCTGCATTTTCTGCACATTTCCTGCACATTTTCTGCACAACTGACATCTTTCCTCAAGTTATGAAGATAGATATGTGCCAAAACACAAGAACAAATATATGGTTATAGTCATAATAATTTGGGCAGGTATTTATCCCCATAACTGGCATTTAACATAATATGATATGTTATGTCCTTTGCCCATAACATGATACTAATTCACATTTTAAAATGCTTGTTATTAACGCAATAATGTCTTAAAGTACAGCTGTTAACATCCATATTTCAACCCCTATCTTTCAAAATTAATTATTGAAGATTTTAAATATATTTAATTTAGAGATAACAAAATATTTAAATCATTTATGTAAAATAAAATAAAAATAAGAAAAAAAATATATAAAAAAATATAACTGTACAACAAAATAAAAGAACGAAATACATTTTTACAAATACATTTTTAAGAGTAATAATCCACCTTTATCTACAAGCTAGGTTAACTCTTATCTGATTGAACATAACTCTTGTCCTCGTGGATTCGTCCTGGCAATGTTATGTTTTTCTTACCTATCATTTTTTATGTTAATTTACATAATTTCATTGTGAATTATTTAGGCTTTACAAACCCTAATCTAGGGCTTAAACCACAATGTCTTGACATCATATTAGGGTTTAATCCTTTTTTACCAGCTCTAGTTTACCTGTACAGCTAAATAAAAACCTAGTTTACCTGTACAGCTCAATCTGAACCTAGTTTACCAGTAGAGCTCAATCTGAACCTAGTTTACCTGTACAGCTAAATAAAAACCTAGTTTACCTGTACAGCTAAATAAAAACCTAGTTTACCAGTACAGCTAAATAAAAACCTAGTTTACCTGTACAGCTAAATAAAAACCTAGTTTACCTGTACAGCTCAATCTGAACCTAGTTTACCTGTACAGCTCAATCTGAACCTAGTTTACCAGTACAGCTCAATCTGAACCTAGTTTACCTGTACAGCTCAATCTGAACCTAGTTTACCAGTACAGCTCAATCTGAACCCAGTTTACCTGTACAGCTCAATCTGAACCTAGTTTACCAGTACAGCTCAATCTGAACCCAGTTTACCAGTACAGCTCAATCTGAACCTAGTTTACCTGTACAGCTCAATCTGAACCCAGTTTACCTGTACAGCTCAATCTGAACCCAGTTTACCAGTACAGCTCAATCTGAACCTAGTTTACCAGTACAGCTCAATCTGAACCTAGTTTACCTGTACAGCTCAATCTGAACCTAGTTTACCAGTACAGCTCAATCTGAACCTAGTTTACCTGTACAGCTCAAACTGAACCTAGTTTACCTGTACAGCTCAATCTGAACCTAGTTTACCAGTACAGCTCAATCTGAACCTAGTTTACCTGTACAGCTCAATCTGAACCCAGTTTACCTGTACAGCTCAATCTGAACCTAGTTTACCAGTACAGCTCAATCTGAACCTAGTTTACCTGTACAGCTCAATCTGAACCTAGTTTACCAGTACAGCTCAATCTGAACCTAGTTTACCAGTACAGCTCAATCTGAACCTAAGGCAACATTTGAAACATCTGAATCCACTAAATGCATTGGGCTTTCTTCTAAAATGCCTCCTATCCTCAAAAATATTTCCCAGCAGATAACCTGAGACCTCTCAGGACTGAAACCCAGGGAAAGTGGCTGGTTGGACGCACCGTCGCGTATATAAAACATCATGTAGGGACCATAGGCATGGTCATGGCTAAATACGTCCAGCATATCAGCTCTCCCGTGGTTCTTTCTCAAGCACTTTACGGCATACGCAATAAACAATACTCTCTTTCTCAATTACATACAACCAATCAGAATCATTTGAAGTATATATATTTTTTGCTTGAAATGAAAACATTCAGTGTACTTCTATTATATTTTTTAGAAAAGCCCACTTTTAGAGCGTTTTAGAATAGGGAGGTTGGGGTAGAGCTGGCTCTCCATTGGTTTGTACAGCCTTCTCCCCAACACGTTCAGAAAAATTCACCAAAGCACCTGAACAGACCTCCGAAGCCATGTGTTGCTTTCATTCGACATCCTTCCTTCTTTATCCACCTCTACTACACGGTTTTCCTCAACGATAATAAATTATATCGTCATTAGTCGTTAATCAATAAATAATTAAGTTGTATATGCATTTACAGTCTGGATATATATATATAGACACATACAGCTCATACATAGTCTCTTGAACATCTTCGTTTTCTCTGTACCAGAGGTACAGTATCCTCCTGAAAGCTGTGCAGTTTTATTGGATAAAGGAGAGAGGGGTGGAGCAGGTGGGAGGAGCTAGGGTTTTGGGGTTCTAACAGAGGTGAAGAAGAGTTGAAAAGACACAAAAACATTGTCAGTTTGTTGCTAGGTTACATGCACTAGGCCCGGCTCCACCCTTTTCCTTCCCAACACCTGCAGTGATAGGTCAGTTCATCCCATCCACCAAAACAGGAAGTGAAGGGAGGAACCAGAGGATGTTGTTGGCTTTGTCCAATCAGTCAGGTTTATAAGTCCATCCAAAATCATTGTGTTACCAAGATGATGAGTATCAGGAATTTGCAGATGACGAGGAATTAATGAAGCCAGTTCAAACCGGTTTATCTGTCTGTCCATTTGTATTTAGCCCACACAGAGAAACGACGACAGCTGTCAGAAGACACACCCAGAGATAGATCACACAAACAATATTGTATTTTTTCTCTCTTTTCTGTTTTGTAACAACACTACTTTTCATACTAGCATCCTACTACAAAGCAGGGGTACTCTGTGCTAATTAAGTAAATCAAGTAGCATGATGTCAGTGTGGATACATTTAATGACAAGTCCTTTAACCAGTCTCCTGAAGTTTTCTATTAGCATTAGCACTAGCATTAGCTCTAGCTTTAGCACTAGCACTTGTATTTAGCACTAGGACAAGGACTAGCACTAGCATTTGCACTAGCATTTAGCATTAGCATCTGCATTCTAAGTCTGGCACAGCTAGGTGATTGATAGAGTATAGTTCTGGTGCATGGTAAAGTAAAGCACAGCTAGGTGATTGATAGAGTATAGTTCTGGTGCATGGTAAAGTAAAGCACAGCTAGGTGATTGATAGAGTATAGTTCTGGTGCATGGTAAAGTAAAGCACACCTAGGTGTGGTATATATATATATTGGCTGAGCTGAGGCAGTCTCTGTAGCTAGCCATGTGTCTCTGTTTGGTATTCCCATACAGTTTGTTTTGGTTTGTTTTGGTTTGTGTGTGTGTGTGTGTGCGTGCGTGTGTGTGAGTATAGTCTGAATGTATGCATGCATGAGTTTAGTGTAGATGCATGCGTAGAGAAGTCTGTTTGTTCGCGCCTGTGTGTATATGTATATGTACATACATGCATGTTTACATCTGTGTGTTTGTGTGTGTGTGTGTCTGTATCTGTCTGTGTTTCATCCCACAGTACAATAATTACACTTTAAACCAGTCATATCAGTCATATCAGCATCCTCCATGAGTATCCATCGTCTTGTATCCACCCAGTGAATATATACTGTGTCCATATTTGGTCCTCTGAGTCCTTTCCTCCTTTCCCCACTCTCCCTTCCTTAATGTGGCCCCTCGGTTCGGGCTAGGGTTGCAAAATCGGTGGCCCCTCGGTTCAGACTAACTTTCCCAAAATCCCTAGGTTTACCAGAAATCCCGGTTGGAGGAATCACAGATTTCCTCCTTATTACCTCTTGATTCCAGGAATCTCCCAACAGTGATTTCTGAAAAAACAGAATTTTGGAACCCTAGTTGAGTCTGTCAGGTCAGTGTGGTCCCTGAGGCCATTGGGGCACCTGACTGTCCTCCATGCCCCTCAGGGTAACATAGATGAAAGGCACCAGGCCCCGCTGGGCCCCCAGGGAGCAGAGGAGCCAATCGGAGTCGGCCCGGCTCAGGACCCTCAGTACGTCCCCTTTCTGGAAACTCAGCTGGTCAGGCTCCGTGGCTATGTGGTGGCACAGGGCTCGTACTTCACTGGGATGGGGGGGGGGGGAGAAAAAAATATGTGTCATTGTATTTTGTATACGTAGCTTGTATCCTGTATTTTTTATTTGCATCCTGCTGAAATATTGGTTGAATAAAAACATTTATTAAGTATGACCTTACCAGGGTTGTTTGGTGTGGCTCTCCTGTGCTGTCTGAAGAGGTGGAGAGGGTTGGTTCAGAGTGGGAGGGGCCATAGGAGCTGAAGGCTCCACCCTCTTACCTGTCCCCACCCCCACCGTCTGAGCTACGAGGTCCAGCACGGACATGTCCAGACCTGTCAGCCAGCCGGACGGCAGCCTGGGAGGGACAAACAAAGCACAGCCAAATCAATATGGAAAATTCCTTGCAAAATTGTGTGTCAAATAATTTATTGTAATCTTTGAAGTACATGTCCTAAATTATTGTCTTGGTTAATACTCAGCAAATGCTTAAAAGGGTCATTAAAATAAAGAGTAAATTATTACTGTATCATCTGTACCAGTTTAAATCACTTCACGTCCCTCACCTGCTCTGACTTTTGGCTGATCTCTGCTCTGGCCTGGAGGGGGTGCCACCACCTCCTATGCTGGACCCAAACAGCCTACCCCAACGCATGCCCTGGCCCTGGGAGGGACACTCAGCCTGGGCCGCTGGCTGGGCCACTGAGGCCTCAGGTGCTCCTGTCACTGGGGCCCCCAGTTCCGTCTCGTTCTCCTTGTCCTGGGTGAGCAGCGACTCTGGAGGACTCCCCATCCAGGAGAGTCTCCCTCTTCCCCTGGACCCCGTCCACTCACCACTGGAGCTGGAGCTGCTCTTCCTGCTTCTCCCTCTCTCTCTGAGACCCTCCTCATCCTGGCTAGACTCCGCCCCTTCCAGCACGCCCTCCCTGGGGGGCGGGAGCTGGCTCCGCCTCTCCGCAGACTTCTTCCTCTTCTCAGTCTTGACAAACTTTGAGCCCCCCTGAGCTGATTGGTCGATGTAGACCTGGGAACTCTGCATGAGCTGGTACCACCAGCACGCCTGGCGATCACGCTCCTGCCGCTGACGACCCTCCTCCGCCCAATCCCTCTCTCTCTCCTTCCTCCTCTCCTCCTTCCCTCCCTCACTTTCCCCTTCCCTCTGGCTCTCTCCTCCCACTCCCTTTGCTCTCTTTACTATGCCCCTCCCCCTCCCACTCTCCCTCCACAGATTGGCAAACCCTGTCCCTACTTCCGTCGTCATTGGCTGTGCTTCTAAAAGTCCTGCTCCTAAACGATCCATCCCCGCCCCTTCTCTCCTAGACCCTGTCCTCTGCATCATCCCTTCTCTACTCCTTCTCTCTCCAACCCCTTCCATCCTAGGCCATGTTCCCTCTCGTCTCAGACCCAGCCTCTCTCTCTTCCCCGCCCCGCTCCCTTCCCTTTTATCTCTCATAGACTCCGCCCTCCGTGACTCTGTGCTCCACCCCCTCATGAGCTGGAAGGTGGAGCGTGCTGATTGGTCCAGGTCCTCGCCGGTGGAGGCGGAGCAGAGCTGCTCCTTGCGTCTACGGTGTTCCTGGCCCTTCTGGACCAATCGGGGCTCAAAGAGCAGGTCAAGGTCAAAGGGCAACAGGGATAGAGGCTGCAGGAGGAGAAGGAACTCCTCGAATAGAGGCTGGCAGGGCCTCTGGGACAACGGCAGGAAACCCCATGGGTGGTAGTGGGTCGCTACGATGTCTGGGGAAGACCGGTGGAGAGAGACGGATGGGGAACAAACAATGGTTAGACTTTTATTTGATCTAACCTTTATTTAAATCAGAAGAAGTTCGCATTTACAATGATGACCTGAGATCAGCAGAAGCATACCGGACATGGGTTGTAATCGTATCTGTTTTCTCTCTAAGAGGTCAGAAACACTGAGAAATCTGATGGCCGACAGGGTACTTAGTACAGTAGGAGGCTGTTCTTTCTCTTGCTAGAACAACAGACGTACCTGCTGCGTACCGACGAACCTGCCGTTTCTACTTGTAGAATTGCAATGCTCGGCAGTGGTCGAAAACTTGAGCTTTAAGCCAATCAGAGAGCACAAAACTCCACAAGGGGGGGGGGGGGGGGGCAAGAGAAGTGACAACAAAAATGGAAAAAAAAGTGCACTTCTTCTCCCGGTGTCATCCAGCATCTTCTTCGTTGTTCAAATTAAAACAATAAAGCTGCATAATACAAGTCTTTACATATTTTACATCGAGCTGACGAGTTTTGTGCTTGAAGAAAGATTTGTTGTTATGTTTAACTAGATCACTAGTTAGCTACGTGGAGCTGGGGAGGGGGGGGGGGTGATGTACCAACAAACCGGAGGAAAAACATTTTCTAACACTATAAAGCATTGTCGGAATTGATATATTACATTATTAAATTAAAACCTGGAATTGGTCTGAGCTGGTGTTGCTTATTTTTATATAGCAATGTACAGCTGTGTCTGTCACTATACGCCCTTGAGGGGCCCCCTGGGACTTACAGCTGCTGCTGGTTGGCTACTGCTGGGGGGGCCTGTCATATTTGATTGACGTGTAGCCTACCATGTTTATTGCTAAGTTACATTCAGGTGGACAATTGATAGAAAGTACAAGTCGGTTAAAACGCGAGGAAAGGCAGAATAAGAAAACATGAATTGCATTCTGTGTTCCACTTACAACTTTCTTCTCCTCGTCGTTGTCCTTGCAACAAGACAACCGTAAAGATGACACGGAACATCCAACCCCTGTTGTTAGTGCTCTAGCCTGACAGTGGCTAATGGGGCGGGTGTTGAAATGAAGCATGGCCTCGCGCCCGTGGCAAACATAAATAAGAACAAGGCTTTCTATGTGCACTGCTGAGCACACAACATACATTTCATTCTAATGAACGCTGCAAGACCCTGTTTACCTACTGCTTCTAGCCTCCCAAGGTTTAAAATACTTCAGTTGGAACAGGAACACTTGCAGGGAGCTGTTCTCACTCTGAAATAGTATTATTTATTTATTTAACTAGGCAAGTCAGTTAAGAACAAATTCTTATTTTCATACACCGCCTAACGGGACTCCCAATCACAGCTGGATGTGATGCAACCTGGATTTGAATCAGGTACTGCAGTGACACCTCTTGCACTGAGATGCAGTGTCTTAGACCACTGTGCCACTCGGGAGCCCCTGCAGAGCCTATCAGACACAAGGTGGGCCTGCAGGAAACAGGCCAGAGAAGCGGTTGTTCAGAGCCTGACCTAGATCCTTGAAGCTCTGCGCTGAATAAAACACCTTAACCATACAACGCCAAAGTCGGCCTCTAAAGCCAACGGCACGCTCTCAAAATGTATGTTGGTGTTTTGGAACAGTTTACTAAAGAAGATGTACATATTTGCTAACTATCTGCAAAAGGATTGGATAGATGTAAACACTGAGTGGATCTCATTGACACCTGCATGGTTGAGATCAGACAGATGCTCACAGATGAGGCCTACGACAAGATGGGAGAACACTGAGAAACAGATTGGCCCGAGAAAACAATGCAAACTGAGTTTGCAGAGAAGAGAGCGCGTAAGAGGAAGAGTTTTTATGACGAGGATACAGAGGACGACCCAATTCTGGAAAGCAGAAGGCGCTTTGAAGCTGATGTATATTATTGCATACTTGATGTTTTTGTGGGGCAGTTTGATATGCCGGCTTCAGAGAAATGGCACGACTATTCTTTGTGCTCAAACCACAGCGCTCTGAGCACCCTGAAGAAGAAAATAATATGCTTGAGCTCACACGTTTCTACTTGGAAGACATTTCCAAGCCTAAGGAAGTTGCGAATGAGTTCCTCTCTTTCCGCACAATGTATCCTGAGTTAGCCATGGATCTCAACACTGACGCAGTCCTATCATTCCTCACTGCCAACGACATGCACTAAGCATATCCAAATCTGACCATTCCCATCAGAATCTACAAAACCATTCCCATCAGAATCTACAAAACCATTCCCATCAGAATCTACAAAACCATTCCCATCAGAATCTACAAAACCATTCCCATCAGCATCTACAAAACCATTCCCATCAGAATCTACAAAACCATTCCCATCAGAATCTACAAAACCATTCCCATCAGAATCTACAAAACCATTCCCATCAGAATCTACAAAACCATTCCCATCAGAATCTACAAAACCATTCCCATCAGCATCTACAAAACCATTCCCATCAGAATCTACAAAACCATTCCCATCAGAATCTACAAAACCATTCCCATCAGCATCTACAAAACCATTCCCATCAGAATCTACAAAACCATTCCCATCAGAATCTACAAAACCATTCCCATCAGCATCTACAAAACCATTCCCATCAGAATCTACAAAACCATTCCCATCAGAATCTACAAAACCATTCCCATCAGAATCTACAAAACCATTCCCATCAGAATCTACAAAACCATTCCCATCAGCATCTACAAAACCATTCCCATCAGCATCTACAAAACCATTCCCATCAGAATCTACAAAACCATTCCCATCAGAATCTACAAAACCATTCCCATCAGAATCTACAAAACCATTCCCATCAGAATCTACAAAACCATTCCCATCAGAATCTACAAAACCATTCCCATCAGAATCTACAAAACCATTCCCATCAGAATCTACAAAACCATTCCCATCAGCATCTACAAAACCATTCCCATCAGAATCTACAAAACCATTCCCATCAGAATCTACAAAACCATTCCCATCAGCATCTACAAAACCATTCCCATCAGAATCTACAAAACCATTCCCATCAGAATCTACAAAACCATTCCCATCAGAATCTACAAAACCATTCCCATCAGAATCTACAAAACCATTCCCATCAGAATCTACAAAACCATTCCCATCAGAATCTACAAAACCATTCCCATCAGCATCTACAAAACCATTCCCATCAGAATCTACAAAACCATTCCCATCAGAATCTACAAAACCATTCCCATCAGCATCTACAAAACCATTCCCATCAGAATCTACAAAACCATTCCCATCAGAATCTACAAAACCATTCCCATCAGCATCTACAAAACCATTCCCATCAGCATCTACAAAACCATTCCCATCAGCATCTACAAAACCAGACCCGGTGCCAGAACGAATGAGTTTGTTCTATTGAATGCATGATGCAGACCCGGTGCCAGAACGAATCAGTTTGTTCTATTGAATGCAGACCGGGGGCCAGAACGAATCAGTTTGTTCTATTGAATGCATGACGCAGACCCGGAGCCAGAACGAATGAGTTTGTTCTATTGAATGCATGATGCAGACCCGGAGCCAGAACGAATCAGTTTGTTCTATTGAATGCATGATGCAGACCCGGAGCCAGAACGAATCAGTTTGTTCTATTGAATGCATGATGCAGACCCGGTGCCAGAACGAATCAGTTTGTTCTATTGAATGTATGATGCAGACCCGGAGCCAGAACAAATCAGTTTGTTCTATTGAATGCAGACCGGGGGCCAGAACGAATCAGTTTGTTCTATTGAATGCAGACCGGGGGCCAGAACGAATGAGATTGTTCTATTGAATGCATGATGCAGACCCGGAGCCAGAACGAATCAGTTTGTTCTATTGAATGCAGACCGGGGGCCAGAACGAATCAGTTTGTTCTATTGAATGCAGACCCGGTGCCAGAACGAATCAGTTTGTTCTATTGAATGCAGACCCGGAGCCAGAACGAATCAGTTTGTTCTATTGAATGCAGACCCGGTGCCAGAACGAATCAGTTTGTTCTATTGAATGCAGACCGGGGGCCAGAACGAATCAGTTTGTTCTATTGAATGCATGATGCAGGCCCCGAGCCAGAACGAATCAGTTTGTTCTATTGAATGCAGACCGGGGGCCAGAACGAATCAGTTTGTTCTATTGAATGCAGACCCGGTGCCAGAACGAATCAGTTTGTTCTATTGAATGCAGACCGGGGGCCAGAACGAATCAGTTTGTTCTATTGAATGCAGACCGGGGGCCAGAACGAATCAGTTTGTTCTATTGAATGCATGATGCAGACCCGGAGCCAGAACAAATCAGTTTGTTCTATTGAATGCAGACCGGGGGCCAGAACGAATCAGTTTGTTCTATTGAATGCAGACCGGGGGCCAGAACGAATGAGATTGTTCTATTGAATGCATGATGCAGACCCGGTGCCAGAACGAATCAGTTTGTTCTATTGAATGCAGACCCGGTGCCAGAACGAATCAGTTTGTTCTATTGAATGCAGACCCGGTGCCAGAACGAATCAGATTGTTCTATTGAATGCAGACCCGGTGCCAGAACGAATCAGTTTGTTCTATTGAATGCAGACCCGGTGCCAGAACGAATCAGATTGTTCTATTGAATGCAGACCCGGTGCCAGAACGAATCAGTTTGTTCTATTGAATGCAGACCCGGTGCCAGAACGAATCAGTTTGTTCTATTGAATGCAGACCCGGTGCCAGAAAGAATCAGTTGGACAGGCATGTTTTTTCATGGGACATCTTATGTGTGCACGCGCTTGTGCATTTACAAATGTTTTAATGGCTGTAATAGTAATGAATAGTAAAGTTTGGGGGAGCTCTATCCTACCATTTCTACCGATCTGTGGGCCAGTTTGCACATTTTCTCGGAACAGTTTAGTTTCAATAATAACGTTTTTGTTTCTCGCAATCATTGTCACGTTGTTAACCGTACAAATATGCAGTAAAATTATACAAATCTAAAGGTTAAAATTAGACTATGCGGAGAGCATTAGGTTCTGCCATATGGACACATTGATACACCGTGAGCCGTTGGCGACTAAAGACATGAGAGCATAGAACTCAGAGATGCAGCAGTAAGCCTATAACTTCCATCGTCAGCTAAGTCAAATACAGTACATAGGCCTGAAGCTAACAAATGAAAACACTAGAAAATGTCCTGTTAAAAATTCTGATTATTTCAAATCACATTCAGCTCTCTATTCCACCTGTCTGCCTCTCTATCTGTCCTGACTTGAGGTATCGCTAGCGAACATGCAAAATTGTATTAACTAGCCTATTCCGGGCCCTCAAGAGTTTCCTGCGCCAGTGAGCTCGGGACAGAAAGATGTTTTTTAAAATTACTTTTACACTGGATTTACGGGATCATTAGATCACGATATTTAGCTTTTCAAACGGTTTGGTGATTATCGAGGCCAGGAGTGTTGGAAACATTTTCAGATACTGAGGAATTATAATTTCGTAATGGATGTTAAAAAACAGACCTAGTTGACTTGTGTGAGGCAAAGAAAACAATGTGTGGTGGACGTGGTCAGCCAATCAGAAATCAGACGTTACCAAATGGGCGCTTTCCTACATACAGTAGATCTATTTGTCTGCTAAATGAGCACTTCATGCGCTGCGATAAATGGTTTTGCGTGCTGTTGTCCATGGTGCCGACCATCTACAGAGCTCTCCCGGCCTGCTGCGCTTTGTAGAACGATGTGTGCTGTCCTTGGTGCGTTAAAACATTGTATTGATTCACGGCTGACTGGTAACCTGTTTTCCTTCTTTTTTTTATTGCGCCACCTTGTGGTCTGGAGTATTTCATCTGTGGTTACACAACAAGCTAAATGCCGACACTGGGCAGAGGTGCTAAGTACCTATCTGCAGTCAGATTTTCTCTGTGTGTCTGACCCTTAACCCTTAAGATGTGCATACCTTCATGAGTGTAGAGGTGATTGAACCAAAACTCCAAAGATCGCAAGCTGAAACAGGGAAAAACACAAGAGATAAACAAGAAAGGAGTCAGTTACTTTGTATCGCTACGGAAACCAATACTGAGTTAGAGCCTTAAGGTTTGTGACAGTGAGAGGGAGATACAGTACTGTACAGGAGGGAGACACAGAGTACAGGACTGTTAGTGATGACTATCAGAATTCGGTAACATAGAGGGAGTGTACTCACTTGAGCAGTCCGAAGATGAATGCGTTGAGTCTCATACTGTGGCTGGTGAACTCTGAGTACTGGGACACTTTGGAGAACAGGCTGTGGAGAACACGGGTGGATGGGCCTGAGGGAGGGAGGGAGGGAGGGAGGGAGGGAGGGATTAAAACTCCTGCATTGTAAGACGATTTATTCTAATGTTACCTTGACAATTAAATATTCGATTCAGTGGTGTAGTGGAGGGTGTACGCAGGTATACGCCACATAACCCACTCACTTCTTAACCCCCACTGATACGTATCAAAGTAGTGTAGTGGAGGTGTACGCCCGTATAAATTAATAAGGCTGATGAAATAGCTCTGAATGTTTACCTTAAAATGTTGATAAACTATTATTTCTTCACATTTTAGGCACTGCAATGTACACAAGGCCTACGTGTGAATGTTCCCAAACACCTTTCTAAAACGCGCTGCACACATGCGAGCGGTTTCATGGACGGAGATGGAAATATCCGTTAGAAAGAGGAGGGAGATGATTAAAGATGAAATAACTACCATGGGGTTGCTAATAACAACTAGGATCATTCCTGTGGCTACTCGACAATGAAAGAATGTTGACAGAAAGCCAATAGAACAGGAAAATGCATGCCAACCTGTCAGAATGATATCATATCACTGTTTCTCATCCAGGTTTTCACAACAGGGCACTTTGTCCTTCGCTGGGCGGGCCATTTGGGCAAATCTAAAGGAAACTCATTGCTCCAGCCACTACTACACCATAGACTGTTTTATCTGGTTATATTATAATCCTACATTTCATTTTTTATTGCAGCATTGATCAGCATTGTTAAGACCATTGCCAACATCGTATTATCAAAATATAATGAAAATCACCCACTTACGTCTCGTCCTCTAATGAAGCAGTAAGGCCCGAATGGGGGTGTGGTATATGGCCAATATACCACGGCTAAGGGCTGTCATTATGCACGACGCAGTGCCAAGAGACTAGGGACAGTCTGTCATATCTTGTGTAATTCTCCTGTCTTATCTGATGTCCTGTGTGATCTTAGGTACAGTATGTTCCCTCTAATTATCATATCTCTCTCTCTCTCTCCCCTCCTGGAGGACCTGAGCCCTAGGACCATGCCTCAGGACTACCTGGCCTGACCACCTGGTCGTGCTGCTGATCCAGTTTCTGCTGTTCTGCCGGGCGGCTAAGGAACCCTGACCTGTTCACCGGTCATGCTGCCTTGTCCCGAATGTGCTATTTTGACCATCTCTCTCTTTCCACCAGGCTCCAGGGCTTATGGCCTTAAAATTATCATCATCATCATCATCATCACCTAGTTATGTGGTGGCCTCTACCAGGTTCCAGGGCTTATGGCCTAATCATCATCATCATCATCATCATCATCATCATCATCATCACCTAGTTGTCTGGAGGCCTCTACCAGGTTCCAGGGCTTATGGCCTAATCATCATCATCATCATCACCATTACCTAGTTGTGTGGAGGCCTCTATCAGGCGCCAGGGCTTATGGCCTAATCATCATCATCATCATCATCATCATCACCTAGTTGTGTGGAGGCCTCTACCAGGCGCCAGGGCTTATGGCCTAATCATCATCATCATCTTCATCATCACCATTACCTAGTTGTGTGGAGGCCTCTACCAGGCTCCAGGGCTGGTTGCGTCTCTGTCCGATGATCAGGTCCAGGACGTAGGCCTTCAGCCCATCCCCCAGCACCTCCCTTAGAGCCGGACACAGGTACTTCAGGATCAGGTGGCCGACGTTGGGACTCACCCAACTGTTACCGAGCTTCGCCTGGAAGGGGGAGGGGTGGAGAAGAAATTCAAAAAAGGTAGAGGAAGAACGAGGACAAGAGCAGAGAAGAGAGCGGGAGCACGAGAACAACAGATAGAGAGGAGAAAGGGGGAGTGACCAAGAGAGAGGAGAAAGGGGGAGTGACCAAGAGAGTGGAGAAAGGGGGAGTGACCAAGAGAGAGGAGAAAGGGGGAGTGACCAAGAGAGAGGAGAAAGGGGGAGTGACCAAGAGAGAGGAGAAAGGGGGAGTGACCAAGAGAGTGGAGAAAGGGGGAGTGACCAAGAGAGAGGAGAAATGGGGAGTGACCAAGAGAGAGGAGAAAGGGGGAGTGACCAAGAGAGTGGAAAAGGGGGAGTGACCAAGAGAGGAGAAAGGGGGAGTGACCAAGAGAGAGAAAGGGGGAGTGACCAAGAGAGAGAAGAAAGACAACAAGAGAGAGGAGAAAGGGGGAGTGACCAAGAGAGAGGAGAAAGGGGGAGTGACCAAGAGAGAGGAGAAAGGGGGAGTGACCAAGAGAGAGGAGAAAGGGGGAGTGACCAAGAGAGAGGAGAAAGGGGGAGTGACCAACAGAGAGGAGAAAGGGGGAGTGACCAAGAGAGAGGAGAAAGGGGGAGTGACCAAGAGAGGAGAAAGGGGGAGTGACCAAGAGAGAGGAGAAAGGGGGAGTGACCAAGAGAGAGGAGAAAGGGGGAGTGACCAAGAGAGAGAAGAAAGACAACAAGAGAGAGGAGAAAGGGGGAGAAAAAATACATTGACATAACCGTTTATTTATGAAAAGAGATAAACATTGTAATGTTGTAAAAAAAAACAACAGTCTACTATAGAAACCAAAAGGATGAAATAGAACAGTATTATCACACAGTAAAATACCTTCACATCAGGGTCCCGACTGGTGCCAAAATGAGCTACGATTAAATCTACCGCTGTATTGATGGCTTTGACTAAACCTGAGAGAGAGAGACAGAGAGAGAGAGAGAGAGAGAGCGAGAGAGAGAGAGAGAGGAGGGAGAGAGAGAGAGAGAGAGGAGGGAGAGAGAGAGGAGGGAGAGAGAGAGAGAGAGACAGAGAGAGAGAGAGAGAGAGAGAGAGAGAGAGAGAGAGAGAGAGAGAGAGAGAGAGAGAGGAGGGAGAGAGGGAGAGAAAAGAAGGGGGGAGGAATGTAAAGAGGTAGTCAATTACAAGAGGCACTTCACATGTCAAACAGCCTCTCAGCAGTAAGTATGGTCTAATACAGTCACCTGCTTTTATCTGACTGTTATCATCCTCTTTCCATTTTCCACAATGACAGTCAGATAGTCACCAATGGCCAACCTCAAAGCAGAAAACTTTCATTCGCAAGGCTTGAAAGTAGAGGGACATTTCTTCATTAACTATCTACTTCAGTATGCTACCATGCACACAGCATGCTACTGTATATGTTGTTTGTGGCATATTAAACAGTAGGGCTTTTAAGATGGGTTGGAGTCAACATTCTGTTTTCCATTACAGACACTTTCTAATAGCTCCAGAAGCTTCTGAGTCCCCAGCGGGAGTTAAAGTGGGGCTCGATTGAAGGACCCTTCAGTACCGACATCAAAGGCCTAGAGACACCCACACACTCAGAGAGAGAGAGAGAAACGGGGAGAGAGAGAGAGAAAGTGAGGGAGAGAGAGAGAGAGAGAGAGGGGGGAGAGAGAGATGGGAGAGAAAGGGATATCGAGAGGGAGAAAGTGAGAGAGAGAGAGAGAGAGAGAGAGAGAGAGAGAGAGAGGGAGAGAGAGATGGGAGAGAAAGGGATATCGAGAGGGAGAAAGTGAGAGAGAGAGAGAGAGGGGGAGAGAGAGAAAGTGAGAGAAAGGGATGTCGAGAGGGAGAGAGGGGGGAGAGAGAGAGAGAGAAAGACTCCACACTGTATACAGCAGTAAAGGGAAAGAGGAGCAGTCAAAGGGTTTTAATACTGTACATAATGTAGTCTTTATTACCTTCTCTCTCCATTCGATGTGATATGACTGAAGGCTACGCTTCATCGTTTATGCATGGCTTTCTCCCGATCAAACAATGAATGTAATGAAGAAACAAGTTATTTGAATACATACATACACTGTATTTACAAAAGTATGTGGACACCCCTTCAAATGAGTGGTTTCGGCTATTTCTGCCACACCCGTTGCTGACAGGTGTATAAAATCGAGCACACAGCCATGCAATCTCCATAGACAAACATTGGCAGTAGAATGGCCTTACCGAAGAGCTCAGTGACTTTCAACGTGGCGCCGTCATACGATGCCACCTTTCCAACAAGTCAGTTCAAGTCAAATTTCTGCCCAGCTAGAGCTGCCTCGGTCAACTGTAAGTGCTGATATTGTGAAGTGGAAATGTCTAGGAGCAACAACGGCTCAGTCGTGACGTGATAGGCTACAAAAGCTCACAGAACGGGACGGCCGAGTGCTGAAGCGCGTAGTGTGTAAAAATTGTCAGTCCTCGGTTGCAACACTCACTACTGAGTTCCTAACTGCCTCTGGAACGTCGGTACAATAACTGTTCGTCGGGAGCTTCATGAAATGGGTTTCCATGGTCGAGCACACGCACACAAGCTTAACATCACCATGCGCAATGCCAATCGTCGGCTGGAGTGGTGTAAAGCTCGCCGCCATTGGACTCTGGAGCAGTGGAAACACGTTCTCTGGAGTGATGAATCACGCTTCACCATCTGGCAGTCCAACGGACGAATCTGGGTTTGGTGGATACCAGGAGAATGCTACCTGCCCGAATGCATAGTGCCAACTGTAAAGTTTGGTGGAAGAGGAATAATGGTCTGGGGCTGTGGATACCAGGAGAACGCTAGGCCCCTTAGTTCCAGTGAAGGAGTAAAATGACATTCTAGACCATTCTATGCTTCCAACTTTGTGGTAACAGTGCAAAAAGAAGGGTCCATACAGAAATGGTTTGTCGAGATCGGTGTGGAAGAACTTAACTGGCCTTCACAAAACTCTGACCTCAATCCCTTCGAACAATTGGAGCGTTGACTGCGAGCCGGGTGTAATCACCCAACATCAGTGCCCGACCTCACTAATGCTCTTGTGGCTGAATGGAAGCAAGTCCCTGCAGCAATGTTCCAACATCTAGTGGAAAGCCTTCAAGAGAAGAGAGGAGGCTGCTGTGGCAGCAGAGGGGGGACCAACTCCATATAAATACACACGATTTTGGAATGAGATGTTCGACAAGCAGGTGTCAACATACTTTTGTTCATGTAGTGTACATACGTACACACACACACACACACACACACACACACACACACACACACACACACACACACACACACACACACATACATACATACATACATACACACACAAACTACACCACTCCTAGTGGCTGTCTCACCTCTCTTCTGCTGCAGGTCCACAGCGATGTGGGACTGTGAGGAAGAGGAGGATGATGAGGAAGAGGAGGCATCCGGAGAGAGACAGAACTCTTCTGGAGGACGCTCGGTCAGGGAAAAGTAGTCTGGCAGGAAGTCACTGTAGTACTGCTGCAGCTGCTTCACAGACTGGCCTGAGAACACACACACGTAGGATGAGTACACACACGGGTAGGATGAGTACACACACAGGTAGGATGAGTACACACACAGGTAGGATGAGTACACACACAGGTAGGATGAGGACACACACACACGTAGGATAAGAACACACACACGTAGGATAAGAACACACACACGTAGGATGAGTACACACACACGTAGGATAAGTACACACACATAGGATAAGAACACACACACGTAGGATAAGAACACACACAGGTAGGATAAGAACACACACATGTAGGATAAGTACACACACACATAGGATGAGAAAACACACATGCTCGACATACACTCATCACACACACTGGCAGCGATGTCTTTGGACACTATACATGAATAAACACACACACACACGCACACACACACAGGCACGTGCACAGATAGGGTCTACCTGTGCCCAGCACCTGCCACTTTGCCCTCCCACTCGCCAAATGCCCTTTTCAGTGGTGGTATAATTATTATTTTTTTTTTGTATACAGTTTTTGTTGTTTTTCTTCTGAACCTACTGACCCCAAGTTGTTGTTTGACGTCATCAAGTTCACCCCAGCCCCTACCCTTACCCTGTCCGTTGACCTGTACGGAGCTCGCGTGTGCCCGGTTCTGCCCTTTTCCCAGGCTGCCCTGTGTCATGACTCTCCTGTGAAGATGTGAAGGATCAGGTTACAGTGGCTCTTACTACAGCTCTCTCTCTCCCGCAGAGGGGGAGAGGTGGAGGTGGCAGCGTTATGGCGGGCGTAAAATACCGTAGTATTGGGATTGGAATGTGTGACTGTGGGACATAGAGAGGGACTTGCCAAAACTCCTACATCCCCAAAATTGGAGGATGTTTTTTGAGAATGTGGAACCGGTCCGTGGACACTTTAAGGACTGTTTGTTTCATTTTGTGACCTAATGAAGGACAGGAGAAACACATTCATGTTTCTTTGTTTGTATACAGTACTCAATTATGGGATTTGCATCTGAACGTTGTATCAAATAAATGATTAAGCACAAGAATACTTTTGGAAAGTTAATGTGATCTTAGTCCGCTAAATTATAATTATTTCTCATAGTAACTTATCAGTGGCCACGCACAGAGACTATACCCAAACTTCATGGAACGACCCCTTTCCACAGAGGGAATAAAAGGACTCGTGACAAAATGTACATTTAGTCAAGAGAACGCAGGGACGGGGTTCCCACGTTGAAATGGCTACCACTCTATAGACCAAGCAGACTAAGGCGGGCGCCAGATGTTGCAAAATGGTTTAGACAATAGAAACCAATAGATTGCCACAGAAGGAGCAAGTCCTCGACGCAGCTTTACCAGTCTGCAGCTGAAAATGTGCGTAAGTCTAAGATGAGGATACCGACAACTACCGCAAGCATCTATTCTAACAGATCAATTCTAAGAACAATGGTACTCTGAAAGATCCATTCATTATCGAACGACCGAATGATACGCCCGACGTATCCATTATAACAAGCTACAACTACGAAAGACTTTGATCTCTGGTGGACAAACCAGAGACTTTCTGTTGACTCACTATGCAGCAGAAGAACCGGCGATCACAGAGAGGCACAACACCTGTAAATATGTAAATTGCAATTTCTTTTCGAATGAGCGGCTGTGCATGTTCAAAGTATTAGCATTTCCATGAGTGTAGTCAACTGTATGTATGTGGGTCCACTCAGTTTCCCTCTCTTGAACTGCCCCCACCCCTTTCCTTTGTCTACAAAGCCATCATATCGGTTTAGCCCTCCTTGGGACTTTTCAGTGTATCATGTGAGTAACCAATGTATGACTATTGTGTGTGTGTGTTTATGTAATTCCGTGATTGGTTAGTTAGTTAGTAAATAAATAATGAAGCCTGATTCATGATCTATGCTAGGGTTGGTACATATGTCCAAGGGTTTGCGACATTCAGGAATGAGACTGACGAGGTAATAATACATTAATGGAAGACTGTAATCGATAAGATAATAAAATATCTAAGAGATCCCCAGGTCACCCCCTCTCATGTTCTGGTACCTCAGAGCTCCCCAGGTCACCTCCTCTCATGTTCTGGTACCTCAGAGCTCCCCAGGTCACCTCCTCTCATGTTCTGGTACCTCAGAGCTCCCCAGGTCAACCCCCTCTCATGTTCTGGTACCTCAGAGCTCCCCAGGTCACCCCCTCTCATGTTCTGGTACCTCAGAGCTCCCCAGGTCACCTCCTCTCATGTTCTGGTACCTCAGAGCTCCCCAGGTCAACCCCCTCTCATGCTCACTTTCTGGACTCTGGCTAACCACCATATGTGTCTCGTTTCAGGAAACTAGGCGCTATGTCGCGCGTCACTACTTCACAGGAGCGCCATTTGAATGTCGCTCTGGCTATCTACTCCGATTTCAGAGAACTCTCGTCTGAGTGTGTCAGAACACAGAATAACTGACAAATTTACAAACGCTCAAAACCCGTTGAATATGGCTGGTGTCAGGAAACTTTGGCAAAAAAAAGCGTCATTAAATTGTTTCCAACAGCACAGTTGCAGTCCCCAACAACACTCTGAATAACATAAAAACAGCTTAACCAGCTCTGCTAGGGTGAGTAAAATGGTCAAAGTGAGCTGTTCTTTCATTTGCGTCTGGAAGTAGCTAGCAAGCTAGCCAACATTAGCCAGTTAGCTTGGGTGCTTGACTGCTGTTGTCAGGACAGAATGCCCGGATCAACCCTACTTATCGGGCAGAGCGTCCAGTGTTCGCTCTGAATGCTCCGAGTGTTCAGAATTTACGAACAGAACAATCTGACAATGCTGAGTTTACAAACTCCCAGAGCACACTCTGGCACTCCAGATTAAATTTACGAACAGAACAATCTGACAACGCTGAGTTTACAAACTCCCAGAGCACACTCTGGCACTCCAGATTCAATTTACGAACAGAACAATCTGACAACGCTGAGTTTACAAACTCCCAGAGCACACTCTGGCACTCCAGATTAAATTTACGAACAGAACAATCTGACAACGCTGAGTTTACAAACTCCCAGAGCACACTCTGGCACTCCAGATTAAATTTACGAACAGAACAATCTGACAACGCTGAGTTTACAAACTCCCAGAGCACACTCTGGCACTCCAGATTAAATTTACAAACAGAACAATCTGACAACGCTGAGTTTACAAACTCCCAGAGCACACTCTGGCACTCCAGATTAAATTTACGAACAGAAAAATCTGACAACGCTGAGTTTACAAACTCCCAGAGCACACTCTGGCACTCCAGATTAAATTTACGAACAGAACAATCTGACAATGCTGAGTTTACAAACTCCCAGAGCACACTCTGGCACTCCAGATTAAATTTACGAACAGAAAAATATGACAACGCTGAGTTTACAAACTCCCAGAGCACACTCTGGCACTCCAGATTAAATTTACGAACAGAACAATCTGACATTGCTGAGTTTACAAACTCCCAGAGCACACTCTGGCACTCCAGATTAAATTTACGAACAGAACAATCTGACAACGCTGAGTTTACAAACTCCCAGAGCACACTCTGGCACTCCAGATTCAATTTACGAACAGAACAATCTGACAACGCTGAGTTTACAAACTCCCAGAGCACACTCTGGCACTCCAGATTAAATTTACGAACAGAACAATCTGACAACGCTGAGTTTACAAACTCCCAGAGCACACTCTGGCACTCCAGATTAAATTTACGAACAGAACAATCTGACAACGCTGAGTTTACAAACTCCCAGAGCACACTCTGGCACTCCAGATTAAATTTACAAACAGAACAATCTGACAACGCTGAGTTTACAAACTCCCAGAGCACACTCTGGCACTCCAGATTAAATTTACGAACAGAAAAATCTGACAACGCTGAGTTTACAAACTCCCAGAGCACACTCTGGCACTCCAGATTAAATTTACGAACAGAACAATCTGACAATGCTGAGTTTACAAACTCCCAGAGCACACTCTGGCACTCCAGATTAAATTTACGAACAGAAAAATATGACAACGCTGAGTTTACAAACTCCCAGAGCACACTCTGGCACTCCAGATTAAATTTACGAACAGAACAATCTGACATTGCTGAGTTTACAAACTCCCAGAGCACACTCTGGCACTCCAGATTAAATTTACGAACAGAACAATCTGACAACGCTGAGTTTACAAACTCCCAGAGCACACTCTGGCACTCCAGATTAAATTTACGAACAGAACAATCTGACATTGCTGAGTTTACAAACTCCCAGAGCACACTCTGGCACTCCAGATTAAATTTACGAACAGAACAATCTGACAACGCTGAGTTTACAAACTCCCAGAGCACACTCTGGCACTCCAGATTAAATTCACGAACAGAACAATCTGACAATGCTGAGTTTACAAACTCCCAGAGCACACTCTGGCACTCCAGATTAAATTTACGAACAGAACAATCTGACATTGCTGAGTTTACAAACTCCCAGAGCACACTCTGGCACTCCAGATTAAATTTACGAACAGAACAATCTGACAACGCTGAGTTTACAAACTCCCAGAGCACACTCTGGCACTCCAGATTAAATTTACGAACAGAACAATCTGACAACGCTGAGTTTACAAACTCCCAGAGCACACTCTGGCACTCCAGATTAAATTTACGAACAGAACAATCTGACAACGCTGAGTTTACAAACTCCCAGAGCACACTCTGGCACTCCAGATTAAATTTACGAACAGAACAATCTGACAACGCTGAGTTTACAAACTCCCAGAGCACACTCTGGCACTCCAGATTAAATTTACGAACAGAACAATCTGACAACGCTGAGTTTACAAACTCCCAGAGCACATTCTGGCACTCCAGATTAAATTTACGAACAGAACAATCTGACAACGCTGAGTTTACAAACTCCCAGAGCACACTCTGGCACTCCAGATTAAATTTACGAACAGAACAATCTGACAACGCTGAGTTTACAAACTCCCAGAGCACACTCTGGCACTCCAGATTAAATTTACGAACAGAACAATCTGACAACGCTGAGTTTACAAACTCCCAGAGCACACTCTGGCACTCCAGATTAAATTTACGAACAGAACAATCTGACAATGCTGAGTTTACAAACTCCCAGAGCACACTCTGGCACTCCAGATTAAATTTACGAACAGAACAATCTGACAACGCTGAGTTTACAAACTCCCAGAGCACACTCTGGCACTCCAGATTAAATTTACGAACAGAACAATCTGACAACGCTGAGTTTACAAACTCCCAGAGCACACTCTGGCACTCCAGATTAAATTTACGAACAGAACAATCTGACAACGCTGAGTTTACAAACTCCCAGAGCACACTCTGGCACTCCAGATTAAATTTACGAACAGAACAATCTGACAACGCTGAGTTTACAAACTCCCAGAGCACACTCTGGCACTCCAGATTAAATTTACGAACAGAAAAATCTGACAACGCTGAGTTTACAAACTCCCAGAGCACACTCTGGCACTCCAGATTAAATTTACGAACAGAAAAATCTGACAACGCTGAGTTTACAAACTCCCAGAGCACACTCTGGCACTCCAGATTAAATTTACGAACAGAACAATCTGACAACGCTGAGTTTACAAACTCCCAGAGCACACTCTGGCACTCCAGATTAAATTTACAAACAGAACAATCTGACAACGCTGAGTTTACAAACTCCCAGAGCACACTCTGGCACTCCAGATTAAATTTACGAACACACCTGTAGGTTGTTCCTCCTTTAAAAGTTGCAGCGTACTGCGGCGCAGCTAGCATGGTGCCGCAGAATTCTATGGCACGTTATGCACGTTAACGCCAACCACTGGTACCATTAATGTTAATTAGTACTAGTTTGACCACCAGAGGGCATCTTTGAGAAGCATTTGAACGCCTTCAATAATAGCTGTACTGAAGAATGTGGGAGACCGGGGTTCAATTCCCCAACGGCGAGGAAGGAGTAAGCTGTCCTTGTAAATAAGAATTCTTAACTGATTCCATATGTGTTATTTCATAGTTGTGATGTCTTCACTATTATTCTACAATGTAGAAAAAAGTCAAAATAAAGAAAAACACTGGAATGAGTAGGTGTGTCCAAACGTTTGATTGGTAGTTGCTTAATTCATTCGATTAATATTATGGTGTTTCTATTACAAGGAAAACAAAAACCCTTTGGGAGTATATTCAAATATGCTCTTTAAATAAATAAGACCTACACCACTTTTAACAGCATATTACTCAACACTAGTGAGACTCATGTCGCCTACGGTAGGATATAAAAAAATATGATGTGACTCACCTCCAATAATTACATATTGAGGATTGGAGGATATTTCTGTAATTCAGTAATATTTATTCCCATAGTAATTTATTATGGATCCATAACTAAATAAACATTGGGAGTATTTTTATCATCATTTTATTAATGAAAGCATAAAGATTGCTTTAGTTTGAAGGTGCAGACTGGCACTACGGACAGAACAGTGGGAAGGTTTCCCTAGTCAGCACCATTAAATGCCCCTTAAAGTGTTGCCAGTGTGGCGGGGTGGGGGATGATTTTGTTTCGAAATGACCTAAAATGAGCGAGAAAAAGGCCATTCTTGAACATGGGGTGAGACACTGTTACTAATTTGTAAATAAAGCCTGTTTGTTATTTTGAATGATTTATTTCTGTTTTTAGATAGAGAAAAAACAATAACCTACTGTCATCTCACGGGTCTCCCAGTCAAGGCCAGCACGGGTATTGAACCAGCATCTGTAGCAACATTGCTTGCACTTAAACCGTTGCACCACTCAGGCGTGTACAATGTGACTGGTCGGGAGTGGCCTACAGTACTACAGTAAGACCAAAATAATTTTATAAAAACCTTAGTGTAACAACAGTTTTAGTAAGTAACACTGAAGTTGTGCACAATTATCAGTTTCTATTTAGGTTTGTCGTCCATTCATTGTCAGTTAGAGACACAGTAGGACCCAAAAGCATAATCGGTGCTCTAACTCCCCCTTGTGGTGGTCTGAAGCAATGAAGAGGTGATGCAGGGTACCGTACTAAACCACAAATTACCTCAAAGTATGGCGGCGTAAACTTGCAACTGTTAAAGGAGGAACCACTGTACAAACTAACCTTGAAATGTACATAGCCTCACATGTGAATCCTTAAAGAGATGGGTGGGGCTAAAGCTTAAGAGGGTGTGAACAATGCTGAATGGGTGTAGACAAAGAAGAGCTCTCCAGTAGGTACCAAAATATTCAAGGGCCATTTTCTCAAAAGTGAGGTTACAAGTTGATCAACTTTCAAAGCAGAATTACTTTCCCATTGTTCCTCAACTGTAGTGTATGATATATCATTTTGTAGCTCTGAGTCGCTACTTTTATCCAATGTAAAAAACACAGTTTCAAATTTTGCTACATAAGTCCGAATCGAGCTGGTCAGTCACATAATACTAAAATATACATACAAGCCAGTCATATACCATTAGTTAAACAATTATGAATATTAGGCTATAGTATGAAGTTATTATTTAAGAGCATTGAAGATGAGTCACAATCAGTAAAGAAATATAGTAGCTAGCTAACTAGCATATTTACATCAATCATCAACATCAGCTGCCAGCCCACCTTCACAATCAGTAAAGAAATATAGTAGCTAGCTAACTAGCATATTTACATCAATCATCAACATCAGCTGACAGCCCACCTTCACAATCAGTAAAGAAATATAGTAGCTAGCTAACTAGCATATTTACATCAATCGTCAACATCAGCTGATAGTGCACCTTCACAATCAGTAAAGAAATATAGTAGCTAGCTAACTAGCATATTTACATCAATCATCAACATCAGCTGACAGCCCACCTTCTGTTCCTGATGTCAATCACGTCTTTAGGAGGCAGTGTAACTAGCTGGCTTACAATTTGTGATGATTGTGGTGTTAAAGAAATAATATTTAAAAAATAAAAAAAATGGCTGTGCACGGCCCTGCACGCACACACACACGCACACACACACACACACACACACACACACACACACACACACACACACACACACACACACAGCGCCTGATCAATAGGGTTAGTAGTATATGAACACCATTGAGTCGTCCCAGGGGGGTGTGTCCACTAGAGGCCGGAGGGAAGTCAAACACGTTCCGTCGTGTAATTCGCTGACCAACGGCCCCGCCCCTACGACCGTTCCCGTCCAGACTGCCTGATAGAGGCAGATCGCCTGACCCTGCAGAGCCCCCCAAGGAACACCTCTCCACCCCTAATGGGTTCTTTCGACGATACTCCCTCCATTTCAGAGTCTGTGGAGAGAGGTGGTGCCCTGTAAGGGAGGATGGATGGAGGAGGGGATACGGGGATGGAGGACACAGAGAAAAAATACGAGTGGTGGGGGAAGAGGGGTTTGGAGGGATGCACGGAGAGACGAGAAGAGAGTTGGGTGGGATAAGAGAAGGAGAAAATATAGAGGTAATGGTAGAAAGAGGGAGATGAGAGAGGAAGGTAGGTTTTCATGTGGAGGATTGGGGAAAGCAAGATTAAACGAGAAGTGAGAGGTAGATGAAGTGTACATGGGAGAAGGCAGAGGAAGAGGAGCGTTGAAATTGAGAGACAGAGAGAGAGAGAGAGAGAGATAGGGTGAGTGTACATGGGAGAAGGCAGAGGAAGAGGAGCGTTGAAATTGAGAGAGAGAGAGAGAGAGAGAGAGAGAGAGAGAGAGAGAGAGAGAGATAGGGTGAGTGTACATGGGAGAAGGCAGAGGAAGAGG